>NC_087443.1:18125965-18221798 GCF_036321535.1 Camelus dromedarius
AAATACAAATGATCAATAGGCACATGAAAAAATGCTCAATATCTTAATTATCAGAGAAATGCAAATCAAAACTACAATGAGGTATCACCTCACACTAGTCAGAATGGCCATTATTCAAAAGTCCACAAATGATAATTGCTGGAGAGGCTGTGGAGGAAAGGGAACCCTCCTACACTGCTGGTGGGAATGCAGTTTGGTGCAGCCATTGTGGAAAACAGTATGGAGAGTCCTCAAAAGACTAGGAATAGACTTACCGTATGATGCAGGAATCCCACTCCTGGGAATATATCCTGAAAGAACCCTACTTCAAAAAGACACCTGCACCCCAATGTTCATAGCAGCACTATTTACAATAGCCAAGACATGGAAACAGCCTAAATGTCCATCAACAGATAACTGGATAAAGAAGTGGTATATTTATACAATGGAATACTATTCGGCCATAAAAATGACAACATAACACGATTTGCAGCAATAAGGATGACCCTTGAGAATGTCATTCTAAGTGAAGTAAGCCAGAAAGAGAAATAAAAATACCATATGAGATTGCTCATATGTGGAATCTAAAAAAAAAAAAAAAAAAAAAAGGAAAAAAAAAGGAAAAAAAAGAACATAAATACAAAACAGAAACAGACTCATAGACATAGAATACAAACTTGTGGCTGCCAAGGGGAGAGGGGTGGAAGGGACAGACTAGGTGTTCAAAATTTGTAGATACTGACAGGCATATGTAGAATAGATAAACAAGATTATACTGTATAGCACAGGGAAATACATACAAGATCTCGTGGTAGCTCACAATGAAAAACATGTGACAATGAATATGTGTATGTTCATGTATAACTGAAAAATTGTGTCCTACACTGGGGACTGACACAACATTGTAAACTGACTATAACTCAATAAAAAATAAATTAATTAACTTTATATATACAAATAAATAATTGTGAACTGAAGTGCATGCACATTTAAATTTATATATATATGTATATATATACACACATATATATATATAAAATCACCAGTTATTTTTCAGAAAGTTTTAAATCAGTGAATGCGCCCATGTACAGCATGTTGAGAATAAAAACAATAGTAATTTTATAGTAAGTATAGTATAGTAAGACAAGTTAATGCTACGTAGTACTTACTACATGCCAGACGCTCTTGTAAGCACTTTGCATGCTGACATTTATTCTGTCGAGAACCCTCTGAGGCATTATTAATCCCATTATACAGATGATGATGCGGACACACGGAGGTGGTTAGTGACATCCAGCAACCGGATTTCAAATCCAGGTGGACCTGCTTGTATCAACGCCCTGACCACCCTGCTCTAAGACCTGCCACAATGCAGATGCTGCCCTTTCTCCTCCCTCTGTCCTCACTGTTCTTAACAATCTCTGTCATCTTTTCTAACTTGACAAGTAAACATTTTGTTATTTTCATTTATGTTTATTTTACTATAAAATAGGATAAATATATTTTTATATCTCCACTGGCCACTTTACATATCTTTTCCATTTTTTTGTTCCTATTAGGATCAAATAGATCTTATTTTTCCTATTAGAGTATTTTTCCTAATCTATAGAGTAGCATCTCTATAGATTAAAAGCAATAATACACTGTGTTTCTTGGATGCTGTGTTTTTTTCTCTTGGTTTGTTCTTTGTTTCTAAACTGCATGTATGGCTTACTGCCTTCTACAGAAATTTCACTTTCTTTTTTGCAGTCATATTTATCATTCTTTTCATTTGTGGTTTCTGCTCAGATAATAGTCTATATTTTATGCTACACACATTTTACTCTAATATGTTTTTAGACACAGTTATTATAACTCCATCTGAAATACGAGTGTAAGGTGTGAGGTAAGAGTCCTATTTTTTCCCCAAGTGGCAAAGCAGGAATCCCAACTGTCATTTGATAAGTAGAAGAAATCAATTTTCTTGTAAAATGAATGATAACAAAGAGCCAGAGAGGTGTGACAAGCAAACACAGGGGAGAAATTGTAAGGAAATGAACTCTTCTTTAAAATCCAAACCCCACACTCCCAACAGTTCAAGGAAGCCACGCTGCAGAAGAAGGGGAAGTCTAGCTGAACACACCTGTCAAAAACTGTCCCTCTGCATCCTGAATCTTTCTTCTCCTTGGAGTCTTCATCCAAGTCCCGGTACAATCCTCAGCCACTCACCCACCACTGTGTATGGGACACCATTTAATTTATTTTTGGTAGGGGTGAAGCACTTACTTCTCTTTAATTGATTTCATTTTTTTCCAGGGATTGTTATTCAATATAAAAATGATTATTCTTTTACCTGCAGCAAAGGCAGGCTAAAATTCTATTTATATATATATATATATTTTTAATTGAAGTATAGTCAGTTACAATGTGTCGATTTATGATGTACAGCATAATGTTTCAGTCATGCATATATGTACAAATACTTTTTTCATATTTTTTTCATTAAAGGTTATTACAAGATATTGAATATAGTTCCCTGTGCTGTACAGAAGAAATTTGTTTTTTGATAGCAGGCTCTTTCCTTTATTTGGTTTGTACCAGGGATTTGAGCAAACTTTTCACCAAGAATTTATTAAAGAACAGAAAAGAAAATGTGGGTAGCCTAAAATAGCATGCTTCTAAGAGCTGCACCTATCCTCAGACCTCAGTTCCTGGAGGAGGAGGCCTGTCACCCTGGTAGGTGACTCTCCACATCAATTCACATAGACACAGTTTGGTCCTTGACCATATGGCCCAGTCCCTGAGGTTGCTTTCCTGTCCCTGTGCTTTGCTCCTCCCTGTAGATAGTCACAAGATCCAGACATGGCTCCTCGAGTGTGTGACTCACCTTAGCAGAGCCTGGAGGACCAGCTGGGCTCTGCACGGAAGAGAAGCCACATTTCCCATAGGTGGAAGCCAGCCCGCAGCTGGGGCTCATGGTGACTGCCCAGTCCTCTCCTTGGAGGCATCACATTCCCTGTTTATTTCCAACTTGACTTTCTCTTCATTTCCCACATTCTTTGCCCATTTGTTTCGTGTCATTTTCCCCTTGTTGAGCCATTTCAATTTAACATTTATAGCTCATTTTGTCTTATACCAGCATCTCCAGCATATCTGGACTCTTTGTCAGAGTTTGTGGGTGCCCAGGAATATCCCACTAAGTGATCATGAATGTACAGGTATTTTTAGAACTAAGCCCTAGCGTCCTAGGAAAACTGTTTCTCTTAAAACAGGAATGAAACAACCACAAACTCTTTTTAGTTAAATGTCCCTTATAGCTCAGGCATTTAAAACGTTATTTCATTGAATGGTCATACTCATTCTCTGAGGTAGAATGTATTCCCATTTTACAGATGATGAATACTGAGTTCAGAGAGGTTGGGTAACTTGTCCAAGGTCACTCAGCTTGTGTGGTGGAGCAGGGATGCCAACCAGAGGTGACTTCCTCTAGAGCCAATGTTCTTTCCATGATTCCATGTTGCCTCCCTGAATCTCAACTATGAGAATTTGTCAAGATTTCCATTTGTGATGAAGAAGGGAAGGGTTTGTTAACCCTTAATGAGCAATATCTCCTTTTAGTTTATTAGGCCATTTATGGGTTTTTCACATCTTCAGAGCTTCAGTGAGAGATTTAAATCACCTCAATTTGAATTTTAAACACAGGACTGTTTAAGTCCAATGCACTTCAGGAGGATTGACAAGTACAGAACACTGATCCTTGCCGCAGGAATCAGTAAAAGCAGTAGAAGGGCCCCTTTCTCCAGGCATAAAGAGTGGGCTAAATGAGACATCAGAGGTCCAGGCCCTGCTGTAAGAAGCCCTTGTAAATCCCAGCCTTCCTAGGTCTCAAAGTCCTTCTTAGTAAAATGGAGAGGGTTTGACCATCTAGAGATAACAAGTTAGTTTTAATTCTCATGCCAATTCTGTGCACGTGGCCATAGCTCCCTGGAATGCTGTGTTGGGAAGGGCTCTAAGGCTTCTAGGGAAGGGTTCTGTGGTGATAATGGAAGCCCATCGATTTGGGCATGGAAGATCAGAGTACATGCATCTTCCACTCCCTAGATCGGAAAACCACCAAGATTCCTTTAAGTTTTGACATTCATGGCCATGTAAAGCTGCCCATTTGGCCTCCTCTAAATTCAACAGCCTTATAAACATAAGCCCACCTGGACCGTCATGGATATGGGGCATCATGGGACATGAAGACAGGGAGACTGATGAGCTGGTCCTCACTGTGGGGGGTGCAGGAAAGGTAATAGGAGAAATACTTTCAGACCCCCTCTTACACTGGAGCTGGGCTGGAGCAGTGGTGCAGCGTTTGGAGCTAAGAACACACGTCTCAGGAATGTCAAGTTTCTTCAGTGGGAAAAACTTGAAGTCTTGGGCTTTCACATTAAAACAAACAGAACATCAAGGACATTTATTGCTTGTCCAACCTGCTCTGCTCCCAAGAGCCTACGTGATCTTCCTTTTTCCTGCGGAGTTTTCTGTGGAGAACTTGGAGAGTACCAAGAGAAAGAGGACCAGGAAAGTGATGACCAAAGAGTTCAACAGGAAAAGGAGAAACCCACGGAGGCCCCTGGAGCTTGTCTCTATTGGGAAACGGCAACACTTGGCACTAAGAGCCAAGCCATTGTGCCCAGGAAGCCCAGGTCCCCATGGGGCCCGTGGGACATAGTAGCATGAAGCCTGTTGAGCAGTCTCTCTGAACTGGGGCTGTTGTGCTGATGGGAATGGCAGAGAAGAAACCTTTTTTGTCTCTCCCCTGCACAAGCCCATGGCTACTCATTAGCTATAGTCCCCATCTTCCAAATGGCCTTCAGGTCAACATGTCCGTTGGGCAAGTATTTATTAAGTGCCTACTGTGCACCGAGTGTTATGTAAATTCAGTAATCCATTCAATAGCCTACAACTATCTCAAATCCATTTCATCCATTACTGTTTCTAGTCTGGTTTTCCTCTGTATGCCCATCTTAGTAAATGCCACCATCATCACCCCGTGATCCAAATCAAAAGCTGCACACCATTTTCTTTCCCCCTCTGGTTCACTCTTTATCACCTAGTCAATCTCTCAGTCCTTCCATGTTGGGACCAACTTAGAATCTAGCAGAAAGAGCCCTTCAGTGGTCTCTTCTCTGTGCTTTTGGAGCTAAGACTCAGCCAGTCATAGCATCTGCTTCCTCTTCTGAAAACCTCTGACACTCACTTTTTTTTAGTGTTCCTTTTTATTAAATTGAGGTATAGTCTCTTTACAATGTTGTGTCAATTTCCAGTGTACAGCACAATTCTTCAGTTATACATGAATACACATACATTCATTTTCTTATTCTTTTTCACCATGAGCTACCATAGTATCTTGAATATATTGCCCTGTGCTATACAGTATAAACTTGTTTATCTGTTTTACACATACCAGTCAGTATCTGCAAATGTCAAACTCCCAGTTTATCCCTTCCCACCTCCCTCCCCATTGGCAACCACAAATCTGTATTCTGTATCTGTGAGTCTGTTTCTGTTTTATATATAAGTTCATTGTCTTCCTCTTTTTTTTTTTTTTAGATTCCACATATGAGTGATGTCATATGGTAATTTTCTTTCTCTTTCTTGCTTACTTCACTTAGAATGACATTCTCCAGGGCCATCCATGTTGCTGCAAATGGCATCATTTATCAGTTTTTATGACTGAGTAGTATTCCATTGTATAAGTATACCATAACTTTTTATCCAATCATCTGTTGATGGACATTTAGGTTGTTTCCATGTCTTGGCTATTGTAAATAGTGCTGCTATGAATATTGGGGTGTGGGTGTCTTTTTGAATTAGGGTTCCCTCTGGATATATGCCCAGGAGTGGGATTGCTGAGTCTTATGGTAGGTCTATTTTTAGTCTTTTGAGGAACCTCCATACTGTTTTCCACAGTGGCTGCACCAAACTGCATTCCCACCAGCAGTGTAGGAGGGTTCCCTTTTCTCCACATCCTCTCCAGCATATAAATGATAAATAATACTCACTTTTGATGGGCTTGAAAAGTGAGCCATCCTTTTCCCGATTTGCTCTGGGGCCAACAAAGCTGCGTCCCTGGAGGCAGCAGCAGTGGGTCAGCCCCTGTGACTGTGGCCAGCATTGCTGAGGCTGCAGGGCAGGCAGGGCCTCCAGGTGGGACAGCTATCACCACAGGAGTCACACCAAACCAGCTCTGGGTCTGATTTTGGGGGTTGTTTTGCCTATGGTTTAGCTTCCCTAGTGCCTGATCATTGTCTAAACACTGTTTCATGGTCCTCCTAGGGGTTCTCTGAATCACTCAGCAGCCTTTGCACAAATTCCTTTTCTTGATATAATCAGCCAGGGTCAGTTTCTGTTGCATGAAAACAAGGATTTTGCCCAAACGAGTATTTCAGGGTTCTAGGTATCATTTCCTGGTAAAGAGAAGGGAGGAAACAGAACCACAGGTGATGCCTTGGATGTGGTCTTAGTGATAAAGACTGAGACAAACAAGGCACAGGCTGGGACTATGCAGCAGCAGGTGGATTCAGACAGGAAAATGTGAAATCTAGACAATGCTCACAGCCGAGCTAGAGAGGAGGGATTGGAACTGAGCTGAGTCCCCAAGAGTCCTGTGAAACTGGGATGAGATGTGAGTATCCAGAGAAGTGAGTTGGTGGGCAGAAGCACTGGCCCAAGAGACCGAGAACAAAGGCAGGGCAGCCTAAATCATCCTGTAGATGCTCCTGGGTCAAAATCATGGGATCAGAAACTAGTGAGGCTCTCATCACATCCTTAGCTCCTTTGACTTCCCTTGGTTCCTCCATGTCTAGATTCACCCTGCTTTATCCTCAGTTCCCCATAAGTCTCAAGCCTCTGAATCATCCACACACAGACTCAGTCTCTCCCTGACCTGGTGCTCTGTTATCCCTGCTGATGTGGTTGTTTCAGGAATGTCAGTCTCTCCCACTGGACTCCAAGTTGCAAGAGGGAAGAACCCATGTCTGCAGTGACTCACCGCCATATCCCCAGGGCAAGCCAACAGTAGGCACTCAATAATCATTGGTTAAGTTATTGTCTAAGAGAGGAAAATGCATCGCTATGATGATAACTAACGTAGCCTTAATAGTCCATCCTACAAGTCAATGAGGTGGCCATTACTGCACTGTCTCACAGCTGAGAAATCTCACACAGGTAAGATGATGTCATTGGCCCAAGGTCATGCGAACTTGACCCAAGTCTATCCTCACTCCTGTTCTACTGTCTCCTGCCAGCCTCTGAACTCAGATGTAACACAATGAAAGGGGCCCAGGACTTGTATTAGGTACCATTCCTTTCTACTCATTTGACTTTAGGAGAAGTTACTCCCACTGTCATATTCTAATCCATGGCCAAGGAAGTTAGGTTTCCCACAGACCTCTTCTGAAGAGCTCTGCAATTTTCAAGCTGCTCACCCCAACTCAAGCCTCCATTTTTAATTGCCAGGACCCAATTCAAGTTTTCGTGTCATCTGCTTGGAGTTTGTAAGCTTTTAAGCCTTGAACTCTTGGACCAGCTGCTTCTGCATCTTAATTACACATGACTCCACTGATGTTTTTGTCCCTCCCCCTGCCTCCACATTTCCTGATGAACCCAGCATCTGCTAGTACCCTGACTCCACGTCTAACAAGAAGACAGTGTTGTCTTCTCATCATGTCAGTATATCTAAGGGTTATTTTGAGTATTTTTGGGATAAGCACTCAAAGATGTGAAACCCTCAGGAAAAAAAAAAAGATGCCTACAAAAATACCTTGTATTATTCAGAGGAATTCAAACCATATGTTTCTGCTTCTTTTACTGATTCTTTTACAAGTAAACCATTAAAATGCACTCCTCTAAGAGCTGTTTGATGTCCCAAGAGCTCCCAAAAATTTTACAAGCTGTTTTCCTTAGAACCAAAGGATATATTCAACTTACCTAAAAGATGTGGACGGCACCCAAATCTGAAGGATTCTTTCACAATCTTTGCATTAGACGCGATAAATTGCCGGCCTCTAACCCTCCATTATGGATATTTGTAACTGTTCTTGTGAAACCCCTCTGATTTGGTTTCTAAGAGCATGAGAAGGAATGTGCGTGGAGGGAGCCAAGATCTTAGGAAAATTGTGAAGTTTGTAAATGTGGCTTTTCTGATACTGGTTTGCTTTCTCTGAGCTAGATGTTGCTATGGAGCAGGTAGAAAACAACTGAAAGCAAATGTTCCTAACCTGTCCATCTCAAGAATTCCCGCCTCATATTTTCTTTTACAGGTTTGTTTTCCAAACAAATTGCATTTCTTTTTCTGTTTTAATCAGCAGATAACAATCATCTCACCTCACGCAGTGGATTTGAGTCCAGCAGAAAGCATAGACCCATTCCAGCTTCATCAGCCTGTCCTATCTCATTGAGCCTCAATGCATGACTTCAGCTTGGCTCAAGTCAAGGAGCTTATGATTGTTCCATCCCCACTTTCTGGGGCTCCTAACAGGCATGGTTTCCTCTTCAGGTATTATTTTTCATTCTGAAAAAAAAATACAATAGTATTTTAAACATCTTACTTTGTTCAGAGGTTTAGTCTTCATAACTTCCCCATAAATTCCCTTTTTAAAAAATATTTTATTGAGATAAAATTTACATAAAACGTATTAGTTTCAGGTGCACCCACATAATGATTTATTTGTATATATTGTGAAATGATTACCACAGTAAGTCTAGTTAACATCTGTCACAAATTTGTCACAAAATTGTTTTCACATCATGATAAGAAATTTTCAAACCTATTCTCTTAGCAACTTTCAGATACACACACAGTATTATTAACTGTAATCACCACGCTGTACACGACATCCCCATGACTTGTTTATTTTACAAGTGGAACCTGTGAATTCTCTTAAGTCTTACATATTACTATTACAATAGCCCTGGGACAACCTTCTCAGCCTCTCACCATCCAGAGAAAATAAGCAATGTTCTAGGGGAAAGAAAGGACACAGCTGAAGCTTAGGTTCCTTGATTTAAAAATGACTGCACCTTCTACTTTGGGGTTTTCAAGCACAAAACACTTAATGGAGCTCCACAGCGCTGTGAACCTATTGTATGAATATCTGTGATTGAGTCCATAAAGGCATGAGTGACTCTCCAGCCGTAAGGAAGCCAGGGTGAGGTGAGGGCTACCTGAGAGGTGGGCACCCAACCAGCCAGGTGGGAGAACTAGCCTTTCAGGTGAGTTGATGAGAACATCTAAGACTGAAGGAAGAATACAAGTAAGGCTGAACAGGTTTGTTATCCTTTAAGATAATACCAAAATAGTCAAGTTAAGAGACTTCAAGAACTGCTTAATTGTGTATGGTAAAAAATAGCCTTGGGCACCTGGTTCTTTTCACAGGGGTAGAACTGTTTAGAGAAAAGTCAGTGCTTTGCCATAATTACTGGTTATCCAATACTTTGCAAAAGGCCTTGCTGTTTTTCAGTGCCAGGGTCATTCAATATGAAATATAGCTTCGCTCATGCTTTGGTACAGGTGACAAAAAACACAGGTGCTCTTTCGGGCTCCAGCAACACTCCTGCCCTCATCCAAGTCCAGAGCAAAGGAAGAGGGTGACCTAGTGAACTGGTAAGTCCTGGGTCCTTGAAGATCCAAGAATGTGTCCTTCTGAGCCCAGTGACGAGCATCCACACAGAACAGCACTGAGCCCTTTTACAAAAGTTCCAGCACCTTCAGCTTTAGCTTAATATTCATCCAGCCAGTCTAACATCTCTTGACAAAGAAGGAGAAGCATTACAGTTGAGGGCTTCTGCTTTCTGTGTGTCATCCATCAAAATCGCCTTTACTTCTAGCAACAGGCTCATACTTTCCTTGAAATTGGGATGCAGAATATCCCTTTAAAAAAAATAAACATGGAAAGGACTTGTTGACATCTTCAATGTAGTGGTCGCTGCCTCAAATTTTCAAAAGTTCAATATAGCCCATGCCATTCTGGTGGGTCACCCACCTCACAGTTGGTGTCTTATGGAAGGGAATCTCACAGAAGCTCTTTTTCTGTCCACAACCTCAGCCTTGAGTTCCCAGCCTCCTTCATCTGGCACCATCCTCTCATCCAGTTTTCTTATTTCTCATACCTTCCAGTCTTATCTCACTTTTCTTGTGTAGGACTTAGTTCTATCTTCCTACCTAACACCCTCCCAAGACAATTGCACACATATATACACATACACACATACACACAGTCCTCTCTGAATCCACCATTTGTGTATGTCATAAATATCCAGAATGCATTATTATGGTGATGCTTGTTGCTCTGGGAAAGCTGTTACTTGTTTATCCAGGCATCAGATGCAAACCTTGGCCAAGGCATCTTTTATTCAGGTGGTGCTCCCATACACGGTTCCCTATACTGAAGACTGGGCCCCAAACATCACAAGCATTGCATGTTAATCATGAGCACAGGTTTAGGAGCCGAAAAAGCTTGTGTTCTGATCATGGGAGCACTGCACTGGATCCGTGAGACTTTGAATGATTTCTCGGTCCCCTGGCCCCATTTTTGTTTAACACGAAGACAACTTAATTACCCAAAGCATTATTAACAAGTATTAAATGAAATTATCCATGCCAGGACCTGACATGGTTGTCCTCCTTTTCCTTCTGTGCAGTCTCAGCCTCCTGTGCCCACAGTGTGGCACTGCTCAGGGGCAACCTTTTGTGCTTTCTCTTCTCACCCTGTGATCTTGTCCTGAGTGATGCCATCCAGCCCCACAGCGTCACATACAACCCACAATCAGGTGATGCATAGATGTGAACCTTCAGCCAGGCCCCTTCTCTGAGCTCTGTCTCAAGGTATTGTTTAATTTCCTCTTTGATTTCCTTTTTGACCCTTTGGATTTTTAGTAGCATGTTATTTAGTGTCCATGCAGTCACTTTTTTTTTCTTGTTTTTATTTCTGTGGTTAATTTCTAGTTTCATGCCATTGTGGTCAGAAAAGATGCTTGACATAATTTCTATCTTCTTAAATTTGTTGAGGCTTGTTTTGTGTCTGAGGATGTGGTCTATCCTAGAGAATGTTCCATGCACACTTGGAAAGAGAATGTATATTCTCTTTTGGGAGAATGTAATTTCCTGAAAATATCAATTAAGGCTAACTGTTCTATGGTGTCATAGTTAGTGTTTCTTTGCCTTATTAATGTTCTGTCCCCTTCTCTGAGCTCTGGATGTGGACATGGTACCACCACCTTGATGCCTCCTCCCAGATGACCCAAGAGCTGTCAAGTCAACATTTCCAACATTGAAGGCAACATCCCCCACTCCTGCCAGTCAGCAGTCTCTCTCTCTCCATGAATGGCAGCACCCCCCACCCACTTCTGCAAGGCACAACCCTTATCTCATCACCTGCATTGCTCACTGCCTCTCCAGACACAACCATCACCAACAACTGTCACCTACTGTGATAGCAAAGGGGACCCTCAGGCTGTAAATGGCATCCAGCTCCCCACACTTTTGCTGAATTATTGACTCACTTCATCCACTGATTCTTTGGAGAAATATTTATTGAGTGTCTAATAGTACACTGTTCTTTTAAAATAAGTGAAGCTATATTTTGTCACTTTGATTCTTAGTAGTCTTAAACACTTAATTAAAACATAAATTACATTTGGATAGCATTTTATAGTCTCCAAAGGGTTTTTTCATTTCTCAGAACAACACAGTGGAGTAAGGAAATTCTAGAGACCAATAGACTCATTTTTCATATGAGGCAGCTGAATCCAGCCTACTCAGGATTACACCACAAATTCCCATCACATGTAGGATGGAACCCAGGTGGCAGGTCTCACGTTCACTGTACTTTCAACTCCACCCTGCTCCCTCCTCCAACTCACCAGGTGCCAAGTTAATGGATCCCCCCTCAGAATCTTGGCCAGTGGTTCTCAAATTTAGAAGACATCAGATTCACAGGAGTCTGGTCAAGGTGCCGAGTGTTGGGCTTGACTGGAGTGAGCCTGAGAATCTGCATTTCTAACAAGTTCCCAGTGATCCTGATGCTGCTGGTCCAGGGACCACACCCTGAAAACCACTGATGTTCTAACAGGGAAGAACAAATCTGACTCCATGTTGGATCTGTTTCTCTTACTTTAATCTCTGTATTCTATTGCTTTTGCTACAAGTTAATCACTGAAGGGATGTTGTCAATGAGCTTAAATTATACATAATGGCCCCTCAGCTCCCAGGTATGAGTGTTAAGCTAAAATGCCTTTGTTTAGCTCACAGGAAACATCCTGACCAGGCCCACCTGTGAATGCCTGCAGGAAGGAAGCAATGAACACAACCCCTTCGAAGGCTGAACGGAACCAGGAAATATTTGACTTTACTCCCTCCCTCTTTTAGTATAAAAGAAGCCTGAATTCTGCCTTGGGCAAGATCATTCTTTGGGACACTAGTCCACCATCTTCTCAGTTTGCTGGCTTTCTGAATAAAGTTCCTTGGCCCAACAACTTGTCTCAATTTATTGGCCTGTCACGTGGGCGAGCAGCACAAGCCTGGACTCGGTAGCAATGTGGGCTAGCTAACTCTTTCGCCTGTGCTCTTTACTGTTTCTTTTCACTTCCTTTGAGGAGAAATTTGACCCTAACTATGTTTTTCTCCCTTGACTCACTTTTGAACAGAAAGGAGCACATTTCTTCTGTACAAGGACCATCTTTTGCATCCCTGATGTTGACAAGAAGATATGAAATTGTGCCCACATGCAAGGTGCTTGGTTCTCCATGCCTCCATTTGACCACCTAGGTGCCTGTCAAACCCCATGGTTATAACCTCACTACCGGTCAGAGTCGTTCAAAACATGGCTAAGAAAAGCAAAGTTTGTGGAGAATTTAGAGACTCTTGCTCTATTTTTCCAGATACTCAAAGATTCATTCCTGGATTGGGCCAAATCAGCTGACACTCCCCTCTGCCACCATCAGCCTGGCCCCACCTGCTCCCATTGGTATCTCCTCCTCTGCACAAGGCCCTAAGAAATACTGGTTTAGTGACTTGAGCACTGGGCTGGGCCATGATGCACACCTGGGGCCCTACAGGAAACTGCCTCTGAGAGGTGTGCTACATATGCTGATGGATACAGCCCATAATGATACACTGCAGCCTTATCGCTGGTACCATGAGGAAAGTCTCCTGTCTGTACCCAGCATTGTAGTGCTTTTTCTGAGCAGATGGCTTGGCTTTGCCTCAGGGACACTGCAGTTCTTGTAACTAGTTGTGACTGAGTCTCCTTTTTGGCCACTAGGGGACTTCACACCAGTTCTGTGACCCTCCCTGGAGGTCTACAGACCACAAAGTTTCCTGACTTAAACGTCTTAATTTCTCCCATGTTTCATTATCACACTTATTTGGGATGGGTGGTGTTTTGCTATGCTATAGGACAACATTTGACCCTTCCTGAGGCTTGGCAGATAAAGGAAAGTAGGTGGAAATGTGGACAGATAGCCAGACAGGCAGAGAGATGAGTGCATGGAGGGCTCACCACTGGCCAATGGCACACACTCTCCCCACGATGCAGAAGGAAGCCCACAAAGCAAAGAAGAAAGTAAATGATCCACTGTCTGACTTGGTCTCAGACCTTCAAGATGTCATGTTGCAGGGAGGGTATAGCTCAGTGGTAGAGTGTGTGCTTAACATGCACAAAGTCCTGGGTTCAATCCCCAGTACCACTATTAAAAATATTAATTAAAAAAAAAAAACTAATTACCCCCCACAAAAATACATAAAACATACTTTAAAAATAAAAAAAAAAGATGTTATGTTGGAAGGAGCTTTCAAATGTTATAGACACCAGAAGTGTTATTTTTTTTTCTAGCCTAAGTAGCTTAATAAGGAGTTAATTCATAAATAAACCTAAAACTGGCTCTGAGCTTTGTGTTCTAATATTTTCTAGTAACTTTGTAAACTTTGGTCCAATCTTTTCCTAAAGAAATCTGCCAAAATATATTATAGCAAATACAAAGGTTTGTACTGGCCTTAGTATCTAATGTAAATATGAAAAAGAAAAGAAATACTTGTATGCTGTTTATCATAGCTGTATTTCTCATAATATGATGAAAAAGCAGAATAAATAATGACACATACTTACATGGAATATTAGGAAGTAATCAAAAGTACTGATCAACAAACTATAGAGCCACATGAAAGATATAATTTAATATTAAATAAAATCAAAGATATAAAACTAATCATTGAATATGAGAACCATTATGATAAGACAAATTTCTGGAAGAAATGATGATGGTGTTTATTGTGATGAGATTTAGAGTGATAATTTCATCTTGCCTCTATTTTCCAAAACATTTTGGTATGTGTTTAGATTATTTTACTCTAGAAAAGTACATAAATAAAGTTTTAAACGTTACCATTGAGAGCAAAAACTAAAGTTGTTTTAGACCATAAACAGGCAACCACAGGCCTGGGCTCAGGGCACATGCAGGGATGTCAGAGGCAGACAGAAGTAAACGGAAGTATAAACTGTGGCTCCTTGGGCAGCTGCCACCAGGCCCACAGGAGGGTCAGAGGAAATGATTGCCCAGTGTGCCAGAATCTCCAAGTGTTCATGGGTCACATCTCACATAGCAGCTGTCATCACAGTCCATAACCTCGTAGAACACTCGGCCCTGCCCTCCAGGCTGTGTTCTAGACATTTACTGGCTGGACTTCTCCATCTAACACAGAAACCAGCCTCCAGTGGCAGTCAAATCACATATTTGAACATGGAGCAGAATTTAATCTCATTCCAGGTGGCTTTGATTTTCAGAATTCTGGGAAGAAAAGTATGACTGACTAAGAAGCATTGTCTGTGTGATGGTCACAGCAAGATCTTGGAGAGCCATCCCAGCCTTCAGAACCATATCCAGGGAGATGGGTGGTGGGCTGGGGCCTCCTTTTCCCCCTTAGGTGTCCTTCTGAAAGTGACATTTTGAGGCCAAGTGATCCTGGGAAGACCACACACTACATGGAACACAGATGTCTTTAGGTTCCCAATGACATTCATGGACAGCTCTCTCTGAATATTTTCTCCTACTTCTCACCAGTAGGGTAGCCTCTGTTATATTTTGTTTTAAAGGGAAGCTTTCTGCTCTGTGGAAAACTCAAAGTTGTGAATCAGCTCTCCTGGACAGTCCTGAGTGGGCTAGAATCTGCAGAATCCACTAGGTCCAGCAACGTCCATCCACGTAAGGCAAATCAGATAGCCAAGATTCCTCATCAAGACCTCACTTTTGATGAGCATCCTCGGCTTGGGAGCTCTAGGAAGATCAAGCCAAAGATAAATTCCAAGCAAGAGCTATGTTTTCCAAGGGGAACCCCTTCTCCTGAAGTGAGAAAAGACTTGGAGGCTCAGTCAGTCAACATGGGCCTGGTACTGCCTGACCTTGGGAAGGAATGGAGAGAATATTTTCACTAGGACTTTCTGAGCCAAGTCCAGGCTCCATGAGCCTATTTCATTCAGTGTTTACTCAGGTCCTTTGCAACCAGAGATATTTGTTCCAAGTTAGGAATTTTGAAAGCAAAATATCAAGCATCCACCATCTCATTCTCATCCTTCTTTAATCTTCAGAGCCCCATCCCTAGAAGTCAGGTATCAGCAACCCACATTGCCTGTAAAGCAGTTAATACTTGAACCAGAACAAAGGATGGGTATTATTCCTGGTATTCAACACCTGTAGGATTCAGCCTTACTTCCTGCCTGCAAGCTCCAAGGTACCTACATCCTCAATCAAACTATGCAGCAACCAGTGCAACCTCTGGGCAGGGGAGCACTGATTGCATTTTAACTCTGAGTTTTCTTGAGGGAGAGTGACTTTCTCCATTGTCCCTAGTGAAATTACTGAAACCCTCTTGCTTTTTTTCTAAGCTCCATCTTTCCAGGCTCTTAATCATCTCTGGGACCATTCCCAAGAAGATCTCTGGCTTCTCTAAATCTCTCCTAAAAGCCTTCCTTATGACCTAAATGAAAGCAAGCTGAAACATTCCTTGGACCCAGAAGTCTCTAGCTTTGCGTGGCCTGCAATTTTTCAAAAATGAAAAAAATTAAAATTAAAAAAAAAAAACCACATGTCTTTGAGAAATGAGCCAGAGGAATAAAGTAACTCCCTGTGCAGTAAGTGGATTGTCTCCACAGGCTTGATACCTTGGCCCTGCGCTAGACATTTCACATACTGGGGAAAGGTCTGAAATGTTAATGCCTTGGGACCCTGCCACAGTTTACAAAAAGTACCTTCGCCTTCAAAAGCTTCTGTGTTAACCAAAGGTGATTAAAACCAGGTCCTTGCCAAAGGCGTTCTTTCACAGTTCTGAACAAGTAAGGGAAAGCAGAGATGATTATCTGGCCAGCTCAGTGGAGACTTGCTCCTTTCTATAAAAATATACATGCTGACAGAACAACACTTGTAAATTTACAATTTGTCTGATTTGATCACCTTTCAGCACAGGAAACCTGGCTTGTATACTCCATTAGAGGGGCTGCTGTGGGAATTGTCATGGGAGACAAGACCTAGCTCGGGACCTGGACCAGAGATCAAGCTGGGGTGTCATCTGGAACATTACCTACAAAATTTGGTTGGAACATCCCAGCCCCTCAGGCAGAAAGGGCCCCTATCCTCTGTGTTCTTGCAACTCCATGGTGGACTCTTTCACAGCACATTGCGGGGTGTGCTGTGATGTGTGCATCTGTTCACCTCATCCAATAGTTCATGAGTTCTTTGTATTTCAGTGGGAGTCCCATTAAGCCTTTCCTGAATCACTAATGGGCTTCTCCCTGGAAAACCAAGAGAGTTTCTCTTTCTTTTATAGAGACATACAATGGGAATAATGGGTATCTTCATTTCCATCTAGACACAGCACTGCCTATCCCAGCCACTGACAAGACAGTAATAGGCATGCCTTAAAGATGTTGCAGGTTCAGTTCCAGAAAATGGCAATAAAGTATCACAACAAAACAAGTCACACAAATTTTTGGACCCTGAGTAACATAAAGTTATGTTTATATTATACTGCAGTTTATTAAGTGTGCAATAGCATTAGGTGTAAAAACAAAGTGTACTTATCTCAGTTGAAAAATACTTTATGGTTAAAAAATGCTAACAATCATTTGAGCCCTTGGCAAGTTGTAACATTTTTGCAACTGTAACATCAAACATTATCAATCACAGATCACCATAACAAATATAATAATAATAATAAATTTTGAAATATTGTGAGAATTACCAAAATGTGACACAGAGACACAAAGTGAGCAAATGCTATTGGAAAAATTATGCCAAAAGACTTGCTCAATGTAAGGTTGCTACAAACCTTTAAACTATTTTTTTAAGTATATCTGTGAAGCACAATAAAGCAAATCCCAATTAAATGAGGAACACCTGAAACTGTAAGACATAAACTCCAAAGGCATTTCTTTTTATGGGCAGAGTTCAACTAAAGAAGTCCTAGCTCATGGGTACGGAAGATGCACAAACACCAGCGGAGTGAGAAGATGCTCTTACCCAGGACCTTCAGTCATCCAGTAGCATCTTCTTTCCCAGAGAGGCTTTAGGAAAGGATCTTCTCAACCAGATTAGAAATCAAAAACATGCAAATTAAAACAATGAGATGTTATTTGCAATCTATAAAATTAACATAATTTTTAAAAATAGCAATTTAAAAATAGCCAAGTTCTAATGGATACTCTCTTATACTACTTTACATGGAGGGGGAGGGGGCAGGAAGGAGGTGTACGGGTTACATTTTCCAAAAATCAGAACATATATTCAACGATTTTGGTCAGAGATATAAACAAAAATGTGTGCTTTAATATGTTCATGGGAGCTCTATTGTAAAATAAGATATTGAAAATGAACTCAGCTATGCAATAAATGTGCCAATTTATTAGTATATGCTAAGCTCTGCCAAAGTAACAAGGACATGCTGACATTTTAGTGGCTCAGCGCAACCAAGGTTTATTTCTTACTCAGAGTCTGATGTTATGTTGAGCCTCTCCAAGCAGTTTTTCCCCCAAGCAACAACTCTCAGATCCAGGCTGCTTCCATCTGCCATCTGCCATCCACCGTCACTGATGAGGGGACAGATCAGCCTGGGAAGCACATTTCATGGCTGCATAATGTTCCCTCATCTGAACATGTGATGTTTCACCAAGACATTTGTGGCAAGGCCATGTCATGGGTTCTCCACAACATTTCTTCTCCTTGAGCATTTGGGAGATGTGTTTCCAGAACTCCTCTGGAGTTTGATTAGATCAGCAGGTTGAATCTCGGACAATGGGATGTGGGCAGAAATGAGGATGGTGCTTTGTCCCTGGGACAGCACTCCAGGCTGATCTGCGTCTGGCCTATTGCACCCTGAATTTCATGTATTTAAAATGAGTTTTCTCTTGCTCATCAAACCCTTCAGAGTCATTTTTTATTCCTCTATTTCACATTCCACATAATCCATTGGCATAGCCTCTCATGTTTATTTCCAAAATACTTCGAGGAACTCACCCTTTGTCATCACCTCCTCACTGGTCCAGATACCGCCACCTCTTCCTGGATTTCTGCAGTAGCCTCTTAACTGGTATCCCTGCCCTTGACCCCCTTCACTCTAAATCCCACACATCAGCCAGAGTGAACTTGTTAAAACAAGAACCCGGCCATGTCCCTCCTCATTCAAAAGTCTTCAGTGGCTCCTCATTAGATGCAGAATAACTGTCAAAGTCATTACAGTTTCTTAAAAGGTCTTTGTGACCAGTCTGCTCTTGCTTCCCCACCCCAAGCACCCATCCCACGACCCTCTTTCTCACTTCCTACCACTCTTCTTCTTGCCCACTTTGCACTACTCATGATGGTCTCTTCCTGACATCCCAGGAGTACTCCCAGCTCAGGGAGTTGGTGCTTGCTGCTTTCCCTGCCAGGGAGGCTTTTTGCCTGGCTCTGCATAGGACTTCCTCCCTTACTCCCATTAGTTCTTGGTTTAAATGCCACCTTCTCCACGAGGACTTCTCTGAGCAAACTCTTTAAAATCACAGCTCTCCCTCCACGTCTCCTTTCCCTGACAATTTTCTGCGTAACGCATATCGCCACTTGGTATACTTTACATTTTCCTCATTTATTTCTGTGTACTATGTCTCCCCCAGTGAGAGTGCAAGGCTTCATGAGGAAAGGAATTTGGTCTGAGTTGTTCACTGATGTATTTCCAACCAAAGGAGAGATAGAAAGATAGATGGATAGATAGATAGATAGATAGATAGATAGATAGATAGATAGATAGATAGATATCTGTGGAAGGAGTGGTGTGGAATAAATAAGCAAATTTTCAACAGAGTGTGCTTAATCACTGAATGAGAGCACATAAAATGGTCCAAAGGATAAAGTTCTCATCATAGACAAAACACAGTGAGACAGTTCAGAGGGGAGGAATCAGGCAGAGGGAAAGTGGCATTCTCCTGATGTGAAACTGTCTTGTTCACAACCCTCCATCTGAGTGTCCCCCTCACAGCTCTGCAGTCAACCAGGTAGCACCAAAAGTCCAGTGTCCTCCTAGGTGTGGAGAAAAGCTGGGGACCAGGAGATCCTGGGACAGTCATAGTCATGCTTTGGGTCTGAGATTTTCCTACTGTGAAATTAGAGGGCTGATACCATAAAATATGAAGATTTAAAAATTCTTCAAGAACTAAATTTTATATTTATACATATAAACCTTATACATGGGATATTTATATTTGGAAAATGGACTCCATGGAGATGAAGCAGATTCGTTGCATTAAAGCACATTTTGGGAGCAGTCTCTTGTATATTGCACCCAACAGAAAAATGATAACCACGTCAGATGAGCAAGATGGATATCATGAACTCTTTGTTGATGCTGGGATACTTTTCAATATGATTCCTTAGTTAATCTTGAATTGCTGACAATGAATTCTCGAGAAGAACATTGGGGCGCAGAAAGGTTAAGGAAGATTCAGAATTAGATGGGGTACACACCTAGCTAATATTCAACCCCTTGTATCCTGATCTCACTTGGGTGAATATCGGACTTGTGAGGCATGGCCTTTTAAGAGGTCATGCTCCTTCAGAAAAAAAAATAAAAATGAAAAAGTGCCACAAGTCTTTGTTTTTCTTCACCAACTGTGGCCTAAATACAAAGGACCTTTAGAAGACAACAGGAATGACAGACACATACCAGGTGGAAACAATTAACCCAATGTCCTATCAGTCCAGGTGGCTCCAGGCCCAAGACACTCCATCTCCATCCACCAAACCATTATGATGGATAAAGAAGGCCAGTCCCCAAAAGACAGACATTTGAGATTCTTTGAGATTTTAGGTCATGCCCTAATGTCACCTTTTAAAAAGAACCAGCTTGAGGCCAGAGAGCCTTCTTTGAAATTATGTTTCCTGTCCCAAGTGGAATCTCCAGGTGGTGGCTGGGATCAGTGGGTTCATTGAATACAGAACAGAATCAGATGATGATGGTGTGAGGTTTTAGTGCTGCCATTGCATTAAGTGATGGGAACTTTCATCCCACCCAGAGAAGACAGCTACATCCGAAGACCCCTAGAGTCAGTGTGGGCCAGCTCCTCTGCATCCTGCCTCCACAACTTAGCTTTCTGGTGTTCTCTCAGAGAGGCCGAAGAATGCGGACCTGCTCCAGAGAACTGATGGAGAAGCCACAGCCCCTGTGCTCCTAGGTGAAAACTGCCCCAGGATCTCAAAATCTCACAGAAGATCAGTAGAACTCTGCACACATTAGCTGTGGAACCCTTTAGATGAGAAGCCACTTCAAGCGCAATGGAGATGCATAAGGGAATATCCAAGGTAGAGAGACTCAGTCACAGGGCAGAAGAATAAAACTTTACCTGACTAGATCAACAAACTAAGGAAAAAATCATGACTAAGTACAAAGGTAGTAAGCAAAATGGAAGAAATTGACTGATCAGTATTTGTCTTTGAAATCAATTTTAATAAGCTGAATTTCCTTATCCAAGCATAAAGACATTTGGATAATATAAAATTAAAATTGAGTAGTAAGCTATTTAGGAAAAAAAACATTAAAAACAAAATAATAGAGGACTTCCACAATGATAGAGTAAATATATTTATTCCTATTCCTCCTGCTGAGTACAGCTAAAAATCTGGGCATTATAAAAACAAACATGACAGGTAGAGAGAAAAAAGGCAAACTAGCTAGAAACCTCAGAAACCAAAACATGATTTGATGGTGAGTTCCTTGGGTTTTCTTTTGGTTTCACATATCCCAGACTGGGTTCTAGAGAAGACAACAATCTGGAAATGCAGGTGCAGAAAACAAGGGCACCCCAAGGAAAGCCTTTTTATAGTCAAAGGACCAGAATTGGGGTAGCATAACAAGACAGAGAAGTTTTTGACAATAACCATTTTACTCCAGGAAAACACCATAGAAGAGACTGCAGCCCCACTTTAACCCCTGCCAGCACAGGCTAAGTGGACAGCCAACATGTCCACTCTCACTCAAGTGTAATAAGGCTCCCCCTAACACCTCCTGATCATGGAAAAGTAAACTAAGTAGAAAGCATGAGATTTCATCTTTGCTGAGCAATAATGAGCTCCTTACCACTCTTCAGAGTCCATGGACACCACGTCAGAGCCTGAACTTTAATGCCCACCTAGCAATAGGAGCACCCTTCCCAGTCATGACTGAGGTTGTGTCAGAGGATGCCTACAAAAACACAAGATTTAACAAATATCCAGAGTCTAATAACGTAATAGCTAAAGTGTCCAGGATTCTATTATGTACACTAAGATCCAGGAAGATCCCAACTTAAATGAGAAAAGACAATCAACAAACACCAACTTCAAGATGACACAAATGTTGGAATATTCTGATGAGGATTTCATAGCAGCCCTCATCAAAATGTTTCAAGGAGCAATTACAAAGATGCTTGAAATGAATGAAAATGTATACATGAAGTCTCAGTAAAAACTAAAAGATGTAAACAGGAACAAAATGGGAATTTTAGAACGGAAAAATACACAAAGAGAAACAAAAATACAACAGATGAGCTCAACAGCAGAGTAGACAAGACAGAGTAAAGAATCAGTGAATTTGAAGGTAAATAAAAATTATCAAATCTGAACAACAGAAAAAAAAAAAAACACATTGGAAAAAAAAAGAAAAGAGATCCTGGGACAGGTGGGACTATAACTGAAGAGTTAGTATTTATGTCAATAGAGTCCAAGAAAGAGAGGAGAAAAGAGTTGGAACTCAAAAAGTATTCAAGGAATAATAGCAGAACATTTCCTAAACATGGAAAAATATATAAACTTACATATCTAAGAAGCTGAGCAAACAGAAACAGAGTAAAACCAAACAAATTCATAGCAAGATACACCGTGGCCAAATTTCTGAAACTTAAAGAAAAGTCTTAAAAGCAACCAGAGAGGAAGAATGAGTTAGCTGGAGGGGAAAAACAATTCAAATGGCAGCAAACTTCTCATCAGAAACCACTGAGGCCAGAAAGAAGTGGCACATAATATAATGTAATACCTGAGCAATCACTAAAACAATCTATATATAAGAAGATACATTGAAAACCACTTTAGAGAACTCAAAGGGAATTCTAAAAAATGTCAAGTCTCCCACAGGAAGTAAATACAAAAGAAACCAAAAAAAAAAAAAAAAGGCAGAACAATCGTAAAACAAAAAAATAAAATAGCAAACTTAAGTCCTAAGATATCGATAATTATCATAAATATAAAAAGTCTAAATACACCAATTAAAAATGGATTTGCAGAGCGGACTAAACAAAAAAAAAATGATTTATATACCATCTACAAAACAACTCACTTCAGATACGACATAGGTAGTTTGAAAGTAAAGGGTGACCTGAGCAGCTTCTCATATGTTGGCAGTCTATCTGTTGAAGAAAAGTGCTGCCTTGAACATTGTGCTTCCTGAGGGTTCAGAAGACTCTGAGTTTGAAGAGGAAGTGGAAGATGAAATGAAGGAGGTAGAATGACCACTTGAAGTGAGTCCACAGGACCTTCTGTCATCTTTCAAAGGGAGGTTTTATCAGGATGCTGGGAGAATAATCAGGATGCCAGCTGAGAGCTCTGTCCCTCCCCAGCTTATTGTCTGGCCCAACAGAAGTAAGTACAAGTTAAAGCACGGTGAATATGAGCACATCCCTGTGGTTTACAAGGTGAAATGACAGGATGGCTGTGACAGTGCTGATGGCAGTCTCCGAAGCAAACACACCATGACCAAGCAGGAGGCACTGGAATCTAAAAGAGTCTATCATAAATCAATGAAATGCCTCTGACCTCATCCATCAAGGGAAGGAGCACTCTGGCCAGACTTCCAAAAGTGGGTGCTCAGTATACTGTCAGTTGTGAGGATATGGAAAGAATGACTCACTTATCAACATCCTTTGAGGATGTCACCAATTGAGTGACTTTGGATCCTGGAGATTTTACCACTGACAGTGTTGAATACTACCTGAAAAGTGTGAGGGTGGAGAAATCTCCCTCCCTTTCAAGTCATGGAAAACAGCTTACAACAAAAAAACACCCTTTCCCAAATGACTAAGGTAACACTCAAGGATGCCCCATTGCTGACCAAAGACAGGCTAGACATTGAACCTACAAAGTCTCATTCTTTGCCTGAAAAGATTAGCTGACCTGTTTCAGCCCTGTTGTTCAGTTAGATATAATGCTTGCTAACCAAACTATAGTTAAGCTTCTCTCCTTCCTCTAGGCCTCTGAATTTTGGCCCACTCTCAGCCTGGGCCAGCATATAGCCTCTCTTGAAAACTGACTGGGCTCAGCATAAAAAATTCTCTAGCCTTGTTACTCCTCTATAAAAGAAACACTTTTTGCCCAACTCTTTACACACTTGCATGCTCCCTATGGCAATAATCCCTTTCCCCCTTGCAATAATCCTTTCAAATAAAGTCTCTTTTTACTAAAATTAAAAAAAAAAGAATAAAAGAAAAAAAGTAAAAGATGGAAAAAATGTATCATGCATATATCAATCAAAAGAATTCAGGAATGATTACATTAATACCAGACAAAGTAGACTTTAGAGAATGAAAATTCAAGGGATAGAGAGATACATAATAATAAAAAGGTCAACCCACCAAGAAGACCTAACAATCCTAAAGTGTACATACCAAACCACAGGGCTGCAAAACATATGAAGCAAAGGCTGATATAACTGAAAGAAGAAATTGACAAGTCTACAGTTATAGTTACAGGCTTCAACATCCCCTCACTGGTCTCAACAATTGATAGAACAGTTGGACAGAAAATCAGCAAGAATAAATAAGAACTTAACAGCATGATCAATCAACAGAATCTAATTGACATATGTATAGAACATTTCATCCCAAAATAGCAGAATATATATTCTTTTCAAGAATCTGAAGAACGTATACCAAGATAGGCCATAGCTGGATCCATAAAGCAAACATAACAAACAAATTTAGAAGAATTTAAATTATGCAGAGATTATTGTCTGATTTCAATGGAATCAAAGTAGAATTCATTTTAAAAGAGGATATAAGAAAATCTCCAAACACTTCCAAACTAAACAACATACTTCTAATCAATCTGTGAGTCAAACAAAATAAGACAAAATTCTGGAATAAGTGAGCTTATCAAGGTCACGGGATAAAAGATCAATACCAAAAAATCAGTCATATTTCTTTAAACCTGCAATGAATACATGAAAGCAAAAGTTACAAATACAGTTTGCAAGGGCTCCCCCCAAAAATGAAATACTTAGATGTAAATCTAACAAATCATGTACAGGACTTCCATGCTGAAAAACACTAATGAATGTAACTTTTCAAATGAGCTAAATATAGGGAGAAACACACTTCATCATGGATTGAAGGACTCAACATAGTAAAGATATCAATTCTCCCTAAACTGATGAACAAGGTTAATAAAATCCCTATCAAATTCCAACAAGAGTTTTTGTAGATAAAGACAACCATATTCAAAAGTTTTTTTTTTTGAAATGCAAAGAAACTAGAATAACTAAAACAAATTTGAAACAGGAGAATCAATGGGAGAAATTTCTCTACATATGATATAGCTTTATTACTCAAGAATATGTTGTATTTTCAGAAGGATTGACACATAAATCAAAGGAACAATCCTCAAAAAAAAAAAAAAAAAGAAGAATCTCAAACAAACAATCTAACCCACCAGCTAAAAGAATTAGAAAAAGAAGAGGGGAAAAAACAAACAAACAAACAAACAAAAAAAAAAAAAAAAAAAAAAAAAAAAAACGCCAAAAGGCAGCAGAAGGAAGGAAATAATAAAGATCAGGGAGGAAATAAATAAAACAGAGATTTTAAAAATAGAAAAAATCAATCTAACCAAAAGGTGGTTTTTTGAAAAAGTAAATAAAATCGACAAACCTCTGGCCAAACTCACAAAGAAGAAAAAAGAGAGCACAAATAAGCAAAATAAGAAAGGAAAGTGGAGAAATTACAACAAATACCATAGAAATATAGAAGATCATACAAGAATATTATGGAAAACTATATGGAAGCAAAATGGATAACCTAGAGAGATGAACACGTTTCTGGAAACATACAGTCCACCAAGACTGAATCAAGAAGAAGCTGACCACTTGAACAAACCGATCATTAGAAATGAAACCAAAATAGTGATAAAAAAAACTTCCTTACAAATAAAAGTCCAGGACAGGACGGTTTCACTGGGGAATTCTACCAAACATACATAGAACTCATACCAGTCCTTCTCAAACTCTTCCAGAAGATTGAAAAGGAGGGAATACTCCCAAACTCATTCTATGAAGCCACCATCACCCTGATACCAAAACCAGGCAAAGACACTACCAAAAAAGAGAATTATAGACCAATATCACTGATGAACATAGATGCAAAAATCCTTACCAAAATATTACCAAATAGAATCCAACAGCACATAAAAAGGATTACACATTATGACCAAGTGGGGTTCATCCCAGGGACACAAGGGTGGTTCAACATATGCAAATCAATCAATGTAATACATCACATCAACAAGACAGAGGACAAAAACCACATGATCATCTCAATAGATGCAGAAAAAGCTTTTGATAAAATTCAGCAGCCATTTATGATAAAAAACTCTCACCAAAGTGGCTACAGAGGGAACATGTCTCAACATAATAAAAGCTATATATGACAAACCTACAGACAGCATAGTACTCAACGGTCAAAAACTCAAAAGCGTCCCACTAAAATCTGGGACAAGACAAGGCTGCCCACTATCACCACTCCTATTCAAAATAGTCTTGGAAGTCCTAGCCACAGCAATCAGGCAAGAGAAAGAAATAAAAGGGATCCAAATTGGAAGAGGAGAGGTAAAAGAGTCACTATATGCTGATGACGTGATACTGTATATAGAAAACCCTAAAAGGTCCACACAAAAACTACTAGAACTGATTGAAGAATTCAGCAAGGTAGCAGGTTACAAGATTAACATAAAAAAATCACTTGCATTTCTTTACACTAATGATGAATCTACAGGAAAAGAAAGTGAAGAAACAATCCCCTTTAAAATAACACCCAAAGTAATAAAATACCTAGGAATAAATCTGACCAAGGAAGTGAAAGACTTATACATGGAGAACTATAAAACATTGATTAAGGAAATTAAAGAAGACTTTAAAAAATGGAAAGATATCCCATGCTCCTGGATAGGAAGAATCAATATTGTTAAAAATAGTCATGCTGCCCAAGACAACCTACCAATTTAATGCAATCCCTATCAAATTACCCAGGACATATTTCACGGAACTAGAACAAATATGATGAAACTTATGGGGAACCACAAAAGACCTAGAATTGCCAACGCATTACTGAAGAGAAAGAAAGAGGCTGGAGGAATAACTCTCCCAGACTTCAGACAATACTATAGAGCAGCAGCAATCAAAACAGCATGGTATTGGTACAAAACAGATATATACACTAATGGAACAGAATAGAGAGCCCAGAAATGAACCCACAAACTTTTGGTCAACTAATCTTCAACAAAGGAGGCAAGAATATACAATGGAATAAAGACAGTCTCTTCAGCAAATGGTGTTGGGAAAACTGGACAGCAGCATGTAAATCAATGAAGCTAGAACACTCCCTCACACCATACACAAAAATAAACTCAAAATGGATCAAAGACTTAAACATAAGACAAGATACAAGAAACCTCCTAGAGGAAAACATAGGCAAAACATGATCTCACATACATCTCAAAAATGTTCTCCTAGGGCAGTCTACCCAAGCAATAGAAATAAAAGCAAGAATAAACAAATGGGACCTAATTAAACTTACAAGCTTCTGTACAGCAAAGGAAACCATAAGAAAAACAAAACAACAACCTATGGAATGGGAGAAAATTTTTGCAAACGATGAAATCAACAAAGGCTTGATCTCCAGAATATATAAGCAGCTCATATGACTTAATAAGAAAAAAAATCCAATCCAAAAATGGGCAGAACACCTAAACAAACAGTTCTCCAAGAAAGAAATACAAATGATCAATAGGCACATGAAAAAATGCTCAATATCACTAATTATCAGAGAAATGCAAATCAAAACTACAATGAGGTATCACCTCACACCAGTCAGAATGGCCAACATTCAAAAATCCACAAATGACAAATGCTGGAGAGGCTGTGGAGAAAAGGGAACCTTCCTACACTGCTGGTGGGAATGCAGTTTGGTGCAGCCACTGTGGAAAACAGTATGGAGATTCCTCAAAAGACTAGGAATAGACTTACCGTATGACGCAGGAATCCCGCTCCTGGGCATATATCCAGAAGGAATCCTACTTCAGAATGACACCTGCACCCCAATGTTCATAGCAGCACTATTTACAATAGCCAAGACATGGAAACAGCCTAAATATCCATCAACAGATGACTGGATAAAGAAGAAGTGGTATATTTCTACAATGGAATACTATTCAGCCATAAAAACTGACAACTTAACACCATTTGCAGCAACATGTATGTTCCTGGAGAATGTCATTCTAAGTGAAGTAAGCCAGAAAGAGAAAGAAAAATACCATATGAGATTGCTCATATGTGGAATCTAAAAAAAAAAAAAAAAAAAAAAAAAGAACATAAACACAAAACAAATAGACTCATAGACATAGAATACAAACTTGTGGTTGCCAAGGTGGAGAGGAGTGGAAAGGAACAGACTGGGAGTTGGAAATTTGTAGATACTGACAGGCATATGTAGAATAGATAAATAAGATTGTACTATATAGCACAGGGAAATATATACAAGATCTTGTGGTAGCTCCCAGAGAAAAAGAATGCTACAATGAATATATGTATGTTCTTGTAAAACTGAAAAATTGTGCTCTACACTGGAAATTGATACAACATTGTAAACTGACTATAACTCAATTAAAAAATGTGGGAAAAAAATGAAAGGAACAAGATAAGAAGCCCAAAAATAGGCTAACAGAGTTTAGCCAACACATTTTTGACAAAACTGAAATGGAATTCAATGGAGGAGAATTAATCTTTGTAAATAAATGCTGCTGGAACAATTGGGCATCCTAGGCATAAAGTTAACTTCAACTTAAACCTCACACCTTATACAAAATTAATTCAAAATTCATCATAAATTTAAATGTGAAATGTAAAACTATAAAACTTTTAGAAGGTGGAATAGAAAAAAAACATCAGTTCCTGATCTTGGTTCTTGATCTAAGAGTTTTTAGACATGACACCAAAAGAATGATCCATAAAAGAAAAGAATCAATAAATTGAACCCCAAAATTAAACACTTTGCTCAGTAAAAGGTCCTGTTAAGAGAATGAAAGGACAAGATACAGACTCGGAGAAAATATTTTGAAACTTCACATCTGACAAAGGTCTCATATCTAGAATTTATAAAGAACTCTCAAAACTCAACATTCAACTCTCAAAATTCAAACATGGGCAAAAGACATTTATCAAAGAAGATATATGGCAGGCAAACAAGCACATGAAAAAATATTCACTATCACTAGCCAGTAGCCGAATGTAAATTAATACCATTTTGAAATATAAAGCACACCTCTGAGAACAGCTAAAATAAAAAATAGTAGCAATATCAAATGGTGGCAAGGATGTAAAGAAACTCTCTCACACATTGCTAATGGAAATGTAGAAACGTGCAGCCACTCTGGGAAACTGCTTAGCAATTTAAAGAAAAAACTAAACATACCCTTACCACATAATCTAGTAGTTGCACTCCCAAGCATTTATCTCAATAAAATAAAAACTTACGTTCACACAAGAATTTATACATGTTTGTTTATAGCGGCTTTATTTATAATAGCCCAAATGTCCTTCAATCAGTGAATGATTAAACAAACTGTGAAACATCCATACCATGGAATTCTATGCAGGAAAAAAAAAAAGAACTATTTATACATGCACAACTTGGATCTTAAGGGAATTGTGGGAAAACAAGTCAATCTGGAAAGGTCATATACTGTTAGATTCCATTTATACAACAATCTTGAAATAACAAAATTATAGAAATGGAAAACACACTAGTGACTGTCAGGGGTTAGGGGTGGTGGGGCAAAGGGCAGTAGTGATGAGTACAAAGGTTCAACATAGGGGTGATGTTTATGGTGATGAACTATACCTGCCATAAGTGACATAGAACCATACACACATTGCATCAATGTCAATTTCCTGATGTAACCATTGTGGGAAACTGGATGAAGGGTACAAAGAACCTCATTGTATTATCTCTGCAAATTCCAATGAATTTATAATTATCTCAAAATAAAATGTTAAAAATGGCAAAAAAAAAAGATAAAGGTGGATTAAAAATGAGGGGATGAGCAAAACCATAACAAGTAGACTGTAACACAAAAGAAACAGGGTTACTCAATGTTAAAACCAGATAAAGTAGAAGTTAAAGGCAAAAACTTTAAATTGATCAATTAATGATAATAGCACCAATAATAAAAGATAAAATCCATAAAAATGTATACTAGTCATTAACCTTTTAATACCAAACAACCCAGGAGTTAAGTAAATAAATAAAATAACCTTCTATGCAAATATTTTTAAAATATTTAAAAGTAGTTCAATCATAGAAGATTTTGATATATTTCTTTCTGTTCAAGTAAAGAAGATTTTAATAATAATCAAGGGAATTTGATTGCGAATATATAGGAAAGAATTATAGTCCTACAGAGAATGTTTTCTTATCTCTTTCCATGAAATATTTACCAAAGCAAACCATGCAATTGATCACAAAGAAAATCTCAATGAATTTCCAGAAGTAAGGGTTACAGACTAGTGTCCATAGTCATTATTCAACAAAATCAAATACAACCAAAAGATGACTAATATACCATCTGAAAATTCAAAAAGAGGTCCTTAAGCTATCCTCTGAATCAAAGGGAAATTACATATAGATGATTACTTATAATTCAGTGAAAAGGAGGCAGTTTCATACCAATATCTATGTCCCACAACAAAAACCATGAAATTCAGTGACAATGCTTGGCTTTAAATATTTTTATAGTTTTAAAAGGCCGACTAAAAACAATTCAACCACAAAATAACATTCTGTATCTAAATGAAAAATCTAGAAGGGAGCACACAAAACCCTAACAGTTATCTCCCTGGAGGAAGTTGGGATTGAAATTGATAGTTGAAGAAGGCTTTAGCTAATCTACAATGTTTGAAATTCAACCCTGTGTACACCCATGATTTATGCAACCAATCTATAGATTTTTTAAATGAGATAAAAGTGTATTAATACATTGCACACTTAAGGGAAATGGAAAATAAAAGATTAAAAAAATTAGAAGGAATACATAAAGTCATAGGTGATATTAAAATAGTATAAAAGAATATCAAATACAGGTGAAATCAATCATAGTCAAGTAGAGTGTGGTGGCAGTAGAGCCTGGTGTGTCTCCCTAGTCCTTTGTCCATGTTTGCCAAGGTTTTTCTTAATTCCAGTAACCTGAGGACCCTTGTAGTCAAACAAAGGAGCTGCAGTGCCATAGGAAAGACAGATAAATTTGGATAACTCCTGGGCATACATCTGGAGGGAACTCAAATTTGAAAAGATACATGCACCTCAGTTCATAGCAGCACTATATATAATAGCTAAGATAAGGAAACAAACTAAGTGTTCATCAACGGATGAATGAATAAAGAAGATGTGATATATTTATACAATGGAATAGTACTCAGCCATAAAAAGGAATAAAATGTCATTTGCAAGCAACATGGATGAACCTGGAGATCATCATTTTAGGTGAACTAAGCCAGAAAGAGAAAGAAAAATACCATATGATATCACTCATATATGGAATCTAAAAAGAAAAAAAGAAAGAAAGAAAGAAAGAAAAAAGAAGAGACTAATGAACTCATCTACAAAACAGAACAGACTCACATAGTAAATAAACTTACGTTTACCAAGGGGAAGGGGGTGGGAAGGGATAAATTGGGAGTTCAACATGTGCAAGTACTAACTACTATACACAAAATAGATTAAAAAAAAACAAATTTCTCCTTTATAGCACAGATAACCATATTCTATATCTTATAATAACCTATAATGAAAAAGAATATGAAAATATATATATATGTATATATGTATGACTAAAACATTATGCTGTACACCAGAAATTGACACATTGTAACTGACTATAACTTCGATTTTAAAAAAATGAAATAACTCTACCTAGCTTTAAATCCCAGCTCCATCACTTAGCAGTTTTGTGGCCTGGACAAGTCATTAAACTCTCTTCATTTCAATTTGCTCTTTTTTTTACTTAAGATAAAAATAAGAATACTTCACAGAGTGGCTGTGAGGATGAATTTTGACCACTTATATGGTCAAGACTATTAGTGGTGATCGTCTTGGGATGGTGTGAATTCAGGTGATGCCTACCCCTTTATAGAAAACAGGAGCAGGATAACTTTCTGGTTGTCCCTGTGTCCTCTGAGCAGTAGTTCCCGGGAAGTGATGCCAGCAGTTGTCCCATGGGCTCTTGGGAGTGGAGGATGCTCTAGGGAGAGGTGAGCACACTTTTCTGTTGGCACCACTTGAGCGTCACTGAACTTGCCCCTGAGAATTGTCCCTGAGAAATTATGTATTTTTTTTCTCATATCTGGGGCCATGTCAGAGGCATCCATGCTGTACTCTAAATACCTCGAAGGCAGCCTGGGGCTGCAGCCAAGTCAGACAAATGATTGGTTGGGTGCCAGTCTCCCTAGGGGTATTCTTGGAACCTGTGACTCAGTCCTCAGAGCCTGGTATCCCCTGTGACCCAGAACCAGCAGGCAAGACTGTCATCCCAACCCCTGTACTAGTACAGGGCAGAGGTCATTCAGAGGCTGGAAGAAAGAGGCCAGGGATGTGGTGGTTGAGATTGGGTCCTTTTTAACTTTAAATAGAAAATCCAAAATCTTGTCGTTCTGCAGGCCCTTAAAGAAGTAGGAAAAAAACCCTAAGAAGCCTTCACTGACACAAGTAATACTTCACTTAAAATTCAATTGTCAGTCAAATGTTTTTCCAACAAACCAAGTTCAATGAAATGAAAATATCCTACAAAGAATCTGTTGATTCTTTTGAGAAACCATAGACATCCTAGGAAGCAGATAGGCTGCAGGGCAGGAATGGAACCACCCTGGATGGGGAACAGAGATGTGGAATGTGCTGGCAGAGGACTGGGGATTAGCTTCCTGGAGCATAAACCCACCAGGTGAGTCACAATCAGCCAGCTCCTCAGTAATCAGAGGACCACCACACAGGACAAGAAATAAGACAGCACCTGTAAGAGAATGTCCACTTACTGACTCCTGTGTTCATGTGGAGGTGACTATTCTTCAAGGAGTGTGCATGATTATGTGTGCATGTGCACTATATGTGAATAATTTTTGTGACTTGTTTTTTTCACTTAGTAGATTTTAAACATCTTCCCTTCTGCATAGGTATAGATTAACCCAATCTTCCTCATCTCCTGGGAGAATTAGGGGTTCCCTGCAGGGCCAAGTCATAGGGTTGGTGTTTCCTGGTTTATGGTACACACCAGAGTCAGCCAAGATTCCCTGTGCCCCTGCCCACTGGGACTCAAAGCCTGCAGACACATCCTCCTCCTCCACACACAGGCTGAACAAAAGGGAAGCTCAGCAAGCCATTAGCAGAGTCCCCAAAGTCCTTCCCTCTGACCCTGTTTTCTGCATGGTCCCCAGCACTTCCAGCCTTGCTGCTCTAAGCTGGGTGGTTTACGGGCTCTCTGGGGAAACCCATCCCTTCCCTCTCAGTGCTGAATTCTGGAAATCTGGAGATCACTGGCTCCAATGCCATCAGTCTCCTATCCAAAATTTCCTTGCTGTCTTGGGACTATTTATGGCATCATTTTCAGTCTTCCAACTGCTTTGCAGACTCTTTCCAATTTCTTCATTTCAAAGATAAACACATGGGCCTAACTTACTGTTACCGAATCCAAGCTCCTGCTGCTTGCTGCATGACAGGCCAATAAATTGAGAGACAAGTTGTTAGGGCAAGGAATAGCGACTTTATTCAGAAAGTCAGCAGTCCAAGAAGATGGTGGACTAGTGTCCCAAAGAACTATCTTGCCTGAGTTAGAATGCAGGCTTCTTTTATACTGAAAGGGGAGGGAGTAAAGTCAAACATTTCCTGTTTCCAGTCAGCCTCCAGAGGGGATGTTTTAATTTCTTCCTTCCTGAAGGCATTCACAGGTGGGCCTGGTCAGGATGTTTCCCGTGAGCTAAACAAAGGTATTTTAGCTTAAAGTCCATTACCTGGGAGGTAGGGTTCCCAGAGATGGGCCATTATGTATAACTTAAGCATACAGGCAACATCCTTTTAGTGATTAACTTGCAGCAAAAGCAATAGAATACAAAGGTGAATGTAAAAGAAACATCCAATATGGAGTCAGACTTGTTCTTCCCTGTTACATTATGATTGTGAAACTGGAAAATGTGGATTCTTAAAGCAACATGGGAAGACAGAAGAGCTTGTTCAAAGACTCAAACTCATGAAAGAACATGATGTAGCCAGAGAATCTTAAGCATGTGGATTTGTAGATACTAACTACTATCTATAAAATAGATAAACAACAAGTTTATACTGTAGAGCACAGGGAACCACAGTCAATACCTTGTAGTAACATATAATGAAAAAGAATGTGAAAACAAATATATATATATATGAATGACTTAAACATTATGCTGTACACCAGAATTTGGCACAACACTGTAAACTGACTATACTTCAATAAAAAAAAAAAAAGAATGTGGGCAACAGAAAGAGCAGAGGAGACTGGGAATGTCATTCGATAAACATTTACAGAGCACCTTGTGGGTACCAGGCTTCTGCTGAGTGGCAGAGGGTGAAGTGCAAGGGACAGCCAGGTGTCAGACAGTGCAGGACCCTGCACGAACCACGTGACATATCTTCTGTGATGTTAGGGTCTTCTGGAGTGGCCCTTGTGACATGATGATAGATGTCTCTGACCAGACCCTGCAGCACCACGGGGACCAGGCGCTATTCTGGTCCAGCTTTACAGAGCGGGAGAAGCAGCCACAGAGGTCACAGTCCTTGGCCAGAGGAAGAGCTCAAATGAGTGTGAAATCTAAGTAAAACTCAATTTTTTTAATTTTTTTAATTTTTAAATTTTAAAAACATTTTATTTCAGTTTTATTGAAATATAATTGACATACAGCACCATATAGATTTATAGATTTAAGGTATAATGATTTGAATTACGTACATCATGAAATGATTACCACAATACATTTAGTGAACATCTATCATCTCATGTAGATACAAAACAAAGGGAAAAGAAAAAAATTTTTTTCCTTGTAATGAAAACCCAGGATTTGCTCTCTTAACAACTTTCATATATAACATATAGCAGTGTTAATTACATTAATCATGTTGTACATCACATTCCTATATTTACCTTGTAACTGGAAGTTTGTACCTTTTGATCACCTTCATCATCATACAAAGATATTACATTATTATTAACTATATTCTCCACACTGTATATTTCATCTCTGTGACTCATCAGTAAAACTCAATTTTTAAATAAAGTTATCAGATCAGAAATCCAAACAGTGAGCACTTAAGAGCAAGGAAGTATAAAATAAGAAAGTGCTGCGCTGGGCACTTTTTTGGATGGATGAGAGTTATGGCCATTGTGCTTTTAGTGCCTCAGAAGAGTTATAAATAGCCAAGGGAAAGGGATTTTCCCATATGCTCTTTCAAACACACACACACACACACACACACACACACACGCATTTTAACACTTGATTTTTCAGATGTCCCAAAATTTAAAACAAAGCAGTTACTCAGACAGAGATGTGAAGTGTGCCAAGTTTTCACCAGCAGTGAGTTACACCAAAGGAGCCAGAAGTATGAACACGCAAAGCAGCTTCAGGACACAAACCAGGAGTCTGACCCTTGGTGGAGAGAGCAGGTCTCCCTCAGAGTGAGGCGCCTGGGAGGACAGACACGTGAGGGTTCCCATGGAGGAGCCCAGCTTCACTAACTGGACAGAATACTCGGATGCAGGATTATGAACAGCCACCCTTCCTGGTGTGCCCAGATGGCTCCTTCCATGGACAGGCCCCAGTGCCCAGCTGTGAGGAGGGGGAGCTCTGGAAAGTCAGGAGGGCATTCTTGTTTCTCATCCAGGCTGGTCTCTGGGACCTGTGGGGTGGGAGTCAGATCTGGAGGGACATGTCTTACTTTACCATGAGTCTTAGGAGGAGCCTTCTCCAAAGGAAGGTGAGGATGGTCAGGGCTAGAGACCAAGTCCCTGGAAGGGAAGACAAGAGGAAAATCTGGAGGCAGATCTTGGTGGCTAAGTGGCACATCCCCTTACTTCATCTGGGGACCATTCCCATCGCCACTTACCTCCCCTGGTGGTTCACTTGACAAGCTTCCAGGCAGCTCTGGCCTCACACTCTGGCTCTCCCTGAGACCCACTAATTCACAGAATTCCCCAACTGGAGAAAATGCACAGGAGTAGAAAACCTAGTCAGAGGTATGACCAGGTCAGGGATTCACTTTCATTTTCATCTACACCATATACAAGGAAAATCAGAACTTTCTCTCATTCAGGGTCCCCATCCACAGGCTCTTGTTTCCAGAAACAAATAAAACATCAAGCTAAGAGAGAGTTCAGGATTCCACAGTCATGATGTCTTCTACCTACACATGATTCATTCTTGTCCTGGAGATAATCAAAGGGAACCCGCTTATAAACAGTGCTGCCACGGGAGCAGAACCAGGAGGAAGGGTGGGAACAGGCGTTCTTGTGCCCAGGTGCTGCTTCACCATGCTTGGAGGGCATTTGCAGTAGGATGAACAATCAAAATACATACATATTTATCAATTCACTTATATATTTATTGTTCAATCAATAGCTATTTTCCAAGCATGTTGGACACTGAGGGCAAGGGAACAGACAATTCATTCATTTGACAAATACGCATTGAGCACTTACTATGTGCCAGGCTCTGTGTTACAGGCTGGGGATCAGAGGTGAGTAAGACTAACAAGCTTCCTTCCTTCACGCAGCCTGCATTCCGTTGGGGAAGACAGGCAATGGAGAAGTGAACACACAACTAAGCAAGATAATGACCAACGGGGAAGTAACAGGGCAGTGAGAGGATAGTAACTGGGAGAGTCTACTTTGGAAAGGATGGCATTGCCTCTAAAATCTGATGGCTGAGAGGGAAGTAGTCACATAAAGAGCCAAGATGAGCATTTCAAGCCTAGGGAACAGTACAAACAGATGTGGGAAAGGTCACAGTGTGTTCACAGTAATGAAGGGAGCTGGCTGGGTACCAAGCAAGGAAGAATGATGCTTGCATGAGGCTGGAAAGCAAGGGAGTGGCAGGTGTGTGGGTCTACTGTAGGGGTGATGGGCAGTGTGATCGAGCTTTAAACAGTGGAGAAATGGGACTGGACTCACGTTGGCAAGGTCACTCTGCTGTTGTACAGTGAGTGGTTGGAGGAGGGAAAACAGGGGCAGCTCGGAGGAGAAGGGGAGAGAAGGTGGTGCTTTTCCATGGAGGAGCGTGGGGTGTATTTGGATCCGACCATGGATTCTTTGTGGAAAGAGAGTTGAAAGAAGACCATGGAGCCAAATTCTTAGGTGTTTTTATTGATCAAATAATAGATGGCAATGACCCTTCCTAAGATAAGGATGACAGGGGAAGGCTCAGGCTGGAAGGTGGGGAAGGAGGGTTGTCAGTCCTTGCCTTGAAGGAGCTGAAATGTTAAGTTATGGTGCCAGACATCCTCTGTGGGTGGGTGTGAATGTGATGTGAGTACACATTGGAGGAGCTGTTGTTCATTGGTGCACAAAGCTTACTTCCTTACTCCCAGTCTAGTTCATTCAGACTCCCACTAAAGACCAGTGGTACTTTCTGTAGCCATCTGTCAATAAAGCAGTGACAAAGAGTATGGAATGGGGCTGTAAGATCTTGATTTTCAGAGATTCACCCTGGACTTATGAGTACGGCCAAAGGGAAACTGGAGGCGCAAAGTCTGTACTCCTTGAAGAACCATGTATTTTCCCTTAGTACTCTGCAGTAAGAGAAGGACCCACACACTGACTTCTTCCAAGTTTGATCACAGACCCAGCAGCAATAGGATGACTTATGACATTAAGGGGCATTGAAAATGAATGTAGCTGTTTTCCAGGAGATGGTGTTGCCCATGCCTCTCCCCGCAGAATAAGGTATGGCTTCAGAGGTGGTGATGTCTCCAGAGCCCTGCAGTTAGTATATGAACCCATCCAAGTTTCTGAAGGACTCTCTGTGGTGAATAGACCATCATATTTTACACAAAGCACAGTGTTTACAAGGGGATCTCAGAGAAAATTGCAAATCATACACCTTTAATAAGGGTAGGACTTTGTTTGCTGAGACAAGGGGAAAAAAACAATAAATATTACCAATGTCAATACCACAGGATTACTACACTCTTTTGACCTCCAAAGGCAGTTTGATTTATCACCAAAAAAAAAAAAAAAAAAAGTTCTGGCAACATAAAAGCCTTATACTCTCCCATCTCCCATACTTGTGCCCCCAGGAGACCCAACCTGCAACTCTATCATGTGAAAATTGGGACATGCTTGGAGTCTTTCATTCAGAAAAAATGCAAAGTTGGTATCCATCCTCCTCAGAGAATGAGACTCTTTGTGCCTGAAATGTAAACCATGAATTTCACTTCTTTGAAACTAATCTTAATAAAATTACAAGCAATTTTCATTTCCAAAAAAATTTATTATGAGTCATCACTTGGACTCCAGTCACACCTGGGGACTGTCTAATGCTCCAGGTAGTAAAGGTGCACCTGTATTTGTGAGGTTATATCTGGACCCCCAACTTTGAGGGATCTTATGCAGGTTAAGCCAATAGTCATTCCTTCAAAGTTGATAAGGTTATGATGCTATGGAATTAAAAAGCCACTGCTGTGTTGTAATGGCTTGAACAAATTTGACGAGAGAGGAACTTCCCACTACAGGGAGCAAATGCTGTGTTTGTTACCTTGCAACAAATGGAGAAAGTTCTTTAATCTGCTCAGTCACAAAGCACTTGTGATGTAATTTGGAATTCTGGATCTACTGAGCCTTATGCTATGTATGGATGTGTGCATTCCAACTCGAAATAGGATCTTGTGTTCTGGACCTGGTGCATTAATGCAGCTTATTTAGTCTTCATGGCCATATAGTAATGCTAGCTAGATTTTAAAATCTGAGGGACAAAGGCAATCATGGGATGTTAAAAAATGCAACCCTCTTTCTAAGCCTCTGATCCTACATCTTTTGTTTGGTGCCCAGATGGAGAGCACATTTTAATAGCCATGTATACTCCCCAGTTGCGTGTTTATAATGGGTACAAATTTTGGTATCATGCCAGCCCTATCCTGGCAACCATTTTTGGATGGACTATTTCCAGCAAAAACAATAGCTTACCAAGCAGTTTCAAGCAAAGTACCCAATTAGGAACATAAATTTGCGATGGCTGATAGATTCCTAGCTTTAAGAAATAAACTAATCATCAGTTCCAAGTAGCCTGAGAAGAAACCATGCCAGAATAAGAAATCACAACCAGGAAATGATAAGCCATTGTCAAGAGAGGCCCTTAAAAAAAAAATCAAAGGAAATATGAGGCTAAGAAAACTGCAGAGCAGGAAGCAGGAAGTGACAAGAACCAAGATCTGGCATCTACCCCTGCCCCACGGATCACACCATGGACAGAACACTGTGTCTCAGTCAACATCTGGAGGCCGTGAGACCAATGAAATATTCAAGGTCCTAAATAAAAGCGGAAAGCAACTGAACCTTGAAAGAACAAGCAGCCACTGAAACACGGCTAGAAAAACAATGACTTGAAAAGAAAACTTTAAAAAAAAAAAAAAAAAAAACCACCCTTCTGCAGGAGCTGGAAGATTTGGAACTGGTTACATTGAAGATTCACAGAGGGCAAGTTGTTAGCGTAAATCAGTGGAAACACATCCTATGTGATAAACCCCAGGGAGCCCCCTGAATGTCACCTGGCCACCACATACCCACACTTACTGTTCATCTATAACTCAACCATTTATCCAAGCTTCAGCATATATGTGAAATTAGTTAATATTGTTCACTAAATTGGTTTTTCCTGTCTCTCAATACATGTTATAAAAAAAGAGATGTGAATTTCTTAGCTAAGCTCGAGACTGAAAGTCAAATATTTTTGTTACTCGGTATGATTTATCATGTATGAACAAAGGCATTTTAAATTTAAATAAATGTACCGATTAGCTTGGTTAATAGTAGTGCAAAACAAGCCAACTGAACAAAAGTTTTTTCTCTAACTTTATAGTGAATCTTAGTTTGTTTCTCCTGAATTTGTACTCAGCTGATCAGCATAAACTCAATAGAGTAATTCTGTAGAAAACTGAATTGCTTTATAGTCCACTTCCTTTGGGAATCTTTAAAGTTTTGATTTTTATACCAAAACTCTGGCTTTACTCTATCCAGTGAGGACCCTCAGAAGAACCTGAATATATATATATTAATATATATTGTTATATATATGCATAAGTATCATTTCTCCTCACAAAAAGGAATCTAGCCGACCTCTTTGGTGGTCTGGAATGGTCAGAGATGGAGCGGGACACGGAATTCTGGTGTGTGGAGCCTCCTATTTATTTATGTATCTGTATTTGTGCCTCTCATGAGCTAAACTTTTTCTAAACGTAGTCAAGCTACAACAACAACAAAAAATCTCATGTGGAGTCTTGTCAGGAAGGAACTTAATGATATATGTTTAAGTTTCTAGCAGGTAAAAGAACTAAAAAAAAATTAAAAATGGAATCCACTTAAAGCAGTAGAACACAGAGATGGCAAGATAGGGAGCCTGCCAGAAACTGGGGAAATGGGAGGGAGGGCTCCCCTCAGCTCCTGACTGGTAATGTCACTTGGGGAGAAAGCCTGAGAGAAGCTGCGTCTCCTCCAGCTCATGCCTAATTCACTGCCGTCTGGACACAGAGATGCTCCGCAGAAGCACCTCTCTGGGAAGTATCTGGCAGAGGCTGAAGTTTGTGGGGAGGGTACCGTCTGCCCGCAGAGTGGTAGGTCTTCTGTGGTTTGTCTCTGTTTTCAGTTTTTATCTTGAATATGAATTTGCACTGTTGCAGGACATAGGATTTCTCTTTCAAACTTTATGGGGTGGACCCAGGGTACGATCCATGCTGTGCCTCCTTCTGGAGAATGATGCTACTTTCCCGTTGGTGGCAGGAGACTGTCCTCAAACTTCCTAACATGGAAGCAGGCTGTGTGACACCGGCAGTAGACTGTGTGACCTGGCAGTGTGTTCCTAAGTTCCAGCTCTTCACTGCTACATTGATGATGACCAGGCAAACAGGATGCTGATGCCACAGGACACCTTCAGGCTGAGGTCACTGGGAACTAGATGGTTACTTAGAGCAAGAGTTGCTGGGAGAGGTGGGAATCTCTCCTGAAGAGAAAAGGTGATTCTCATGGATGAAATAAAGGCTCTAAGGGCAAAATTTCTTGCCATTGCCCAAGGAGGAATAATAGAAATAAAGGAATAAAGAAATGAAAATATAAATAAAGATAATAATGCTATTAATAATAATACATAACATTATTGTTTTATTTATATTATTGTTATAATTTTTATATTATATTATGTAATGTATTTTATATAATATTTTATTATAATAATTGTATTATTGTTATTTTATAATAAAATAGGAATAGGTAAAAAGTAAAAATAATAGAAATAAAGAAACAAAAAATTAATTTTTTTCCTGTATATCTTAGAATAACCCACCCAAGCCAGTCACTGGCATTGGTTTCCCAGCACAGAACCTCTGATGAGGTGATCCAGGCACCACGTGGAAAGCAAAGGGCAGCTTCTACTGAAGGGAAACAGGCCTTCCCTTCAGTCTTGGAGAAAGTCTTGGAATTCCTCCTTGCATTGCTGTAGCCCTATGACCCATATCCTTTCCTTAATTCCTTGGCTGGAAAATGTGCAGGAAAAGCCTTTCCTTCCCTCAACTCCTGGAAAACCATCTGACGTCTGGTTCCTGTCATCCTTGCAGCCGGATCCTTTCTCTGGGAGAACCTGATTGAATAGCGTGACCAAGAGATTTATTCTCAGGGCTGAAATCAAAGATAAAGGAAGGGGCTGGGAATGTGAAGGAGACTAAGAATCACGTTAAACTCAAAACCACATTGAACTTCGTAGCTTCCATTTGTGGTTTGGAAGGGGATGGGAGGAGGGGAGAAGAGGAAAGAAGGAGGTTTCTGCCTTCACTTCTGCTCCACTCCAGCAGAGAAACCATGCAGTGGTCCATCCTGCCTGACTCCTCATGCTGCCCAGGACACTGGTGGGGGCATGGCGATCCAGGTAATATATTTGTCATTCATACTCTCTTAGAACCAACATCACACAAATTCAAGGTGTCACTGGAATCTGCTCTCTATCCATTCTGTAATTAGAAGCTGTCATTTTGTTCACATATGGTTTACAGAGTCCTTTCACATTCGTTCACTCAAATCGGTTCAGTGAGAGACAACCTGGGGAAAGCACCATGGGAGACTGAGGTTCTAACAGTGACCAAGATGGGGATGGCTTATGTCCTCAGGGAGTGCCCAGCCTAGTGGAGAGACAGGCATGAAAAAAATTCAGAAGTCAATGATAGTGAAGTAATTGTATGTTGTGATAAATATTGTGAAGAAAACAATTAGAACCTGAGATGCAATAAATATTAATAATTATACAGATGCAAATGGATGTAATTCCCAAATTAAAAACAAGAGGGCTTCAGCCTTCGCTTGGAGCGAGTGTGCTAAGCGCTGGATACAGGGTCTTTCTTGGAGGTGATGAAAATGTTTTGGAACTTCCCATCTGAGCATGGAAGAGCTTATATATTCAATAGTTTCACTGCAGATGTTACTGAGTCCAAACCAGTTCTGCTCACCACACGACAGGCCAATAAATCGGGAGATGAGGTGTTGGGGCAAGGAATAGCGACTTTATTAGGAAAGCCAGCTGACCAAGAAGATGGCAGACTAATATCCTGGAGAATCATCTTCTCCAAGTCAGAATAAAGCCTCCTTTTATACTAAGAAAGGGACAGGATATACTTGGTTGTTGCAAACTTCTTGATATAGAAATTCTTTGTTGTTGGAATCCTTTGTTCTTGTAGCCGTCCACTTGGATCAGATCATGGTGTCCCTGTAAACCTCCAATAAAACAAAAAAATTAACATTATTTTCTATTCTGCAACTTGTTATCTTTATATGAAAGAAAAAATGTAAATATCCTTCAATGTTAGAGCCTTGAGAACAGGCTCTCCTATATATTTCAGGCTATAGGCAACCTTCTTTTACAAAAAGTGCATAACCAGCAAGACTAAGCCTGGGAAACAAAGCACAGGGCTAAAGCCGAAAGGACAGATCTAATATGGAGTCAGATTTGCTCTTCCCTATTACACAATTGATGGGATGGCCCACCGGCCATGGCATTAGTGATCTTCAAATGCCAGGATGTGTAGTCCTTTGTTCTGAGTGGTTCAGTTGTCCCAGGAAGAGATCCTACAATCTGCCATGTTGGCAGTGGAAGTCTGGGGATGCGTCTAAATCAGTTAGCAACTAACTTAGTTCTTTTTTCCACCCTAGTTTTCTATTTGCCTGATGTCTCCAAATACGGAGACTCTTTGTCCCAGCTCCATTAGTAAAAGGAATCTCAAGTATCCTCTACAGGGGACAGAGGGAGCTATATAAATTGTGGCACCAAATACAAAATGAAAAGAGAAGCCCCCTTGTTCAAAAAGCTGGGGAAAAAACTGTTGTTAAAGGTTCTTAAATATAAAGATTTCCTTTGTTCCATGATCTGAACTATCCTAAATCACTTAGGAGTATGGACTCAAGATTTTACTAATTTTCATTATTTAAAAATCAATATTTATTTAGAATTAATAATTAACTATTTCCTTGGCTGATCAACACTCCCTATATCCCAAGTCTTCTTCAATTTAACTATCAACAATTTAGCTTTATTTTGCTGGAATAGATTCTCCGAAATTCCTGACAGGGCTTCTAATTGGCAAACTCTCTAATTCCTTGAAGGGCTTTAAAATACTATTTTTACCTAGTATTTTTTGGTTTGTTTTTCTTGGAATAGAACTCTAGCTCAAAATTACATTGCAACAATTTTGAAGATATTACTCTATTGCTTTCAGAAATTCTCCCTTGCTTTTGAGAAATATGATTCCAGTCTGATTCTTATTTGTTTATGGAGAAATTACATTCTCTTTTTTTGCTTTATTAGCCTAAAGGACAGTTTTTTCCTAAAATGTCACCACAACGTGTACATATGTCTTGTCTGTTACGTTTGCCCCACCTAATACCCAGTGGGCTATTTGAATTTGAGGACTCATGTATTTATTTCTGATAATTTTGTCTCATGTTATTTATTCCTGCCTTCAAGTCTGTCTTGTCATTTTTTTTTTCTTTTGAAAACTGAATTAGGCAGAATTTGGAACACTATGATAAACCCTTTCTATCTCACAATGGCTCCTTTAATACTTTCCATTTCTTTGTCTTTCAGCGCTATATTTTGGAAGAATTCTTTCTTCACATCTTCCAGCTTACAAATTCAACTTTCAGCCATGTTAAGTCTGCTCTTTAACCCATTTTTTTATTTCATTGATCTTATTTTCTTTTCTCCAGATCTCCATGGGTTTTGCATTAATTTACATAGAAAATGCTCTCATCTATTTTTTGCAATTTTGTATTAATTTACATAGAAAATCTCTTGTCCATTTTTAACATTAATTATACTTATTCTGAAGAATGTCTCCATGCTTTAGACTTTGTTTCCTAAGGCAATGACTTCTTCATGCAATTTGTAATTTCAATGCAATTTCAAAGTAATTTGACATGTCTTCCTGATGATGCTGACTTTCTTCCAGTGTTTGGAAGTTCTTGGTTGTGTGGCCGTCTTTGCCTTTGTCTCCTTGACTACGGTATAGATGGACATATATTTCTTCTGAGTTAAGTTTGCCAGATAGACAGATATTCACATATAGATATAGATGTAAATGTAGATATAGATAGATACAGAGTGGTATTTAAGTATTTCATGTATTTCAGGTGGTGGGCTAACCAGCAATGCCAATTACTAACTTTCTGAGTAAATTAGTTGACTTCTCTGAGTCTCAATTTTCTAGTCAGTAAAATGGGTACAGCATAAGAACAAGGTGAGGATTAAGTGAGACCTTGCAAATCTGTGCACTAGTGTCTGGCACATAGTAAACAATAACACAAGTGTCAACTACTGTTTTAGTTGGTTCAGATCAGAACCCAGGAGTGAAGAAATTGACACTGAAAAAAATAAGTTAATTATGGTAGAACTGGTAATACAATGATGGGTGAAGTATTTTGATGAGCAGCAAGTGTCCCAGTGCCTTCCTTACTTACCCTCATAGAAACTTGCCATTCTACCTATGTCTCTTATTCTGAGAGGTCAGATGGTGTTACTGAGTCCAAACTCATTCTGCTTGGTCCATGACAGACCAATAAATCAGGAGGCCAGGTGTTGGGGCAAGGAACAACAAATTTATTCAGAAAGCCAGCAGACTGAGAAGATGGTAGACTAATGCCCCAGAGAACCATCTTCCCCCAAGTCAGAATTCAGGTTCCTTTTATACATAGGGGAGGGAGTATGGTTGGTTGTTGCAAACTTCTTGGTGTTGGAATCTGTTCTTACAGCTTTCCATGTAGGTCAGGTCATGATGTCCCTGCAAACCTCCAGTGTGACAAATGCTATTTTTTATCCTGCAACTTTTTATCGCTATATGAATGGAAAAGTATTATACCCTTAAAGTCAGAGCCTTGAGAATGGGCTGTCCTATCTACTTCAAGCTATAGGCAACATTCTTTTATAAAAGGTGCAGAACCAGCATGACTAAGCACAGGAACCAGAGCACAGGGTTAGAGCTAAAGGAACAGATCAAATATGGAGTCAGATTTGTTCTTCCCTACTACAGTGGGAGTAACCCTGAGGAACACCATGCAACCTCACAGGACAGGGGTGAGCACACTAGACCAGGCCTGGCAGGAGGAGAATCTATAACCTTCAGTTGTTGCATCTTTCTGCTGAGGATGGGAACCCACAGCGCCCCTCAGGGTTTCCATCCTCCAGGCCCATCTGTTCTATGTTTTTATTTTGATCTCCGCTGGTAGCTTTGGAGGACAGCTGAGCATCTTCTTTCCTCCCAAGAACTGAGCAAGGCAAACTGTAGCCAAAATCAGCAGCTGTTGGTTTGCTTAATAGGGAAAATATCTCCCATAGCTGCCAAAGACACATGATAGAAAGGGGTCAAAGAAGCTAGAGGTTCTTTTCCCAAGATATAAAGCAAATTCTAGTACAAAAAAATCACATTGCTCACTTCCATGTGGGAGACCCCTGACTTGTTTTTCAGAGGCACAGTCCAGCCATTTGTGGGCTGCACTGGTCCATAAATACATCCCCAGTTGTTTTTGCTTGTCCATGCTATTTCTGTATGGCCCAAAGCTCCGTGAAGCTGGATTCCCAGGATATCCTGAGAGCAGGAGAAACCCTTCACCCAGCTGGAAGTATGTCCCTTTGTAGACTAGCCACCATTCCTGCCCCTCAGGTCTAAAATCAGCCTGTGAATACAGACCTGGTACCTATCTGTGGGCATCAGGTTTGCCCAAGTGTAGAGAAGGAGTCACAGTGCTGAGAAGGCAGATAGGTGATGTTGGAGATTAATTATTGCTACCTGATAGCAGCCAATGCTCAGTCACAATCCTGACAAATAAGAAACAAGGGCAGGGTAAGTATTTCCCCTCATTCCTCACAATTCCAGCCCTATTCACTCCCCTGTTTGTAACGCCCTGCCCTGGAAGATTTAGCTGAGCCAAATCACTCCCCACCAGCACTATGATCCTGCTGCCTGGACTTCTCCCGCCAGCTGAGATGCCAAGAGGCAGGCTGACTGTCGGGCGGGAGCAGACTTCTGTCTCTCTGAGTGCTGGGAGCGGAAGTCCAGCTGGGACCTCTTCTTCTTAAGTCTTTCCAGCCCAGCCAGTCTGGACCAAGCAGGCCTGCAAACAGGAGTGAATAGGGGTCAGGAGGAAAGAGACAGCCTCTGTAAACATCAACAAAATCCCTGGAGCTGAGGCCAAACCTGGAATATTGCCCCTCTAGATAAGCTTTTTCCCAAGACCAGCCTGGCAGCAGGTTAAGGACAAGATCCTGAATTGGGGATGAGGATGGAGCATCAGGGCTGGGCCACACACCAGCCAGGTCAGGCCATCTTGACACATCACCATCCTGGCTGGATTCTGCTCACCGGAGACCAGCCTGTTCCCAGCCCAGTGCTGTGGGACTGTCCTCCCTGGGACGCTCGTAACCCCATTCCCAGAATTAGACCTTATCCAGGTCTCTCTCCTTCTAGGGGAGGACTTTTCCTGGCAATAGTGAGAGCTCTGTGTGGTGCCAGTGACTACTTCAGGATTGCAACTATCAAATTTCCCTTTGTTCCTTCCATCCAGACAAACTTCCATCCCCACCTCCCACACCTGGACAATTTTGACAGTTGCCCAGACTGGACTTGAGTTTTCTATTGCTATCAAAAGGCATAGAGTAAAGGAAAGAGTCTTAGAATCAGCTTTCTCTTTAAGTCCTATCTCAGCACTTACCTTCTATGTGACCGTGAGCTGGTCACTCAGCTGCTCAGAGCACTGCCTTCCTCAGCAGTGAAACTGCAGAATGGAAACTCTCAAGGTGGCCCCCTTGCCCTTCATTCCTTCTCTGATAGGCTGGAGGAGAGGATGCCCTACCATCACTCCCTGGAAATTTTCCAAGTCTTGGTGCCACCGAGTCCAAACTCGTTCTGCTCGCCACACAACAGGCCAATAAATTGGGAGATGAGGTATTGGGGCAAGGAATAGGGACTTTATTCAGAAAGCTGGCATACCAAGAGTATGGCAGACTAATGTCTTGGAGAACCCTCCTGCTCCAGTCAGAATACAGACTCCTTTTATACAAAAAAAACAAAAATAAAAAACAGGGGCGAGGGTGTGGTTGGTTGTTGTAAATTTCTTGGTGCAGGAATTCTTTGTTCCTGCAGCTGTCCACATGGGTCAGGTCGTGGTGCTCCTGCAAAACCTCCAACAAAACAAATGTTATTCTCTATTCTGCAACTTATTATCTTTACATGAGTGTAGAGCTAGCTAGACCAAGCCTAAAAAACATGGCACAAGGTTAAAGCCAAAGGAATAGGTCTAATACAGAGTCAGATTTGTTCTTTTCTATTACACTGTTATCCCAGCCACGTGCCCATTCCAGCCCAGCCTGCTGCTCCATCTGCTCTGAGCAAACCACCTTGCAGTGTCAGTACAGCTCCCCTCATCCACAGTTCCTTCCTGTCCCTATCTCCACAAGTTCGGTCCAGCCTTCTGGTCTCCCAACTGGATGGAATCTCAACGGAAAATGCTGTCCAGGCTTGGATCTCCTTGTATGACTTTTGTTACAGTGTCTGCCCAATCCTGGGGTGATTCCTGGCTGTGAGCTCCCCGGAGGCAGGGACCAGGACACACAGCCTGCTTCTCAGGAGTGCCCATCTGTGTGTTTCACACCTAGTGGCTCGCTAGATTGAAAAGAGTTAGGAGACACGCCAAAAAGTCAATAGCCCTAGACTGAGAGTCAAGAGAACCTTAGCTTCATACTCCAACTTTACACAAGTTTCCCAAATACTGCAGCAGAAAATATCCTCAAAATTCCCCCTCCCATTGTGTCTTCTAACTTAGACAGTAGCATCAATTTCTGCCCAGCGCCAAAGCTGAGAGCCTGGGCTTCACCTTTCATCACCATCCCTCCCCCACCCTCTCCATCCAATCAGTCTCCACATCCTGCCATGTCTCAGGTTTGTTCACAACTCTCTCATCCACTGCTCTATCTTGGTCCAAGCTGACATCACCTCTTGTAGCCTTTTTAAAACACGAACCTGATCATCACACTCCTGTACAAAACATCTGTCAGTGTGTCTCCATTGCTCTATGGTCAACAAGCTTTTAATATGACTCCCAAGCTTTGGCACAATCTGGCCACTCTCTGCCTCTCCAGCCTCAGGTACACCTCTCCCCACACTTTATCTCATGTCCAGACTCTAGAATGCATTTTTTAAAAAAGAAAAGAAAAAAAAAAAGAGGACACTAATGAAATCATCTACAAAACAGAAACAGACTCGCAGACATGGTAAGCAATTTTATGGTTACTTGGGGAAAGGGGGTGGGAAGGGATAAATTTGGGAGTTTGAGATTTGCAACCACTATATATAAAATAGATTTGTTAACTACTATATATAAAAATAGATTTAAAAAACAAGTTTCTTCTGTATAGCACAGGGAACTATATTCAATATCTTGTAATAACCTTTAATGAAGAAGAATGTGAAAATGAATATATGTATATATATGCATGATTAGGACATTGTGCTATACACCAGAAATTGACACATTGTAACTGACTATACTTCAATTTAAAAAAATAGAATGTAATTTAGTTCAGTGATTGGAGCATATATATTATGCTGCTGGGCTGTCACTAATGCCATTGCCACTGCCAGTATAATCTCAAGCCAGCAATTTCCTTCTCCCAGCCTGATAACTCCTACTCATCCCATGGATCTGATCTCCAATATTATCTCTTCCAGGAATCCTTTCCTGCCTCTTCCCAACTTGGTTTAGGTGTCTGCCCTCCCAACCTTCATGTTCCCTTCCCTCTCTCTTGCAGTAGTTGTCTTCTGGATTTGGAAACTGCTAGTGTTCTTGCCTGTGTTCAACACAGACCAAGAACCCTCAGATGACAAGGACAATGTCTGTCCTTTTGAATGTGATGTTCCCTTGCTCCAACTGGGCACAGCACAGGGCAAGTAGATACATTCTCTTTCTCTAAAATTGAATTTTTCAAGGGTGTAGGTAAGACTATTCCAGATTAAAGGAGGCTAAGCCCAACATTTGAACCTGGTCTGGATCCTGGACCAGAAAAGGAACATTTGTGAGACAACTAGTGAAATCTGCATCAGGTCTATAGATCAGGCTATTGCCATATCATGTTAATTTCCTGATTTTGATCATTGTACTTGTGTTACATTAGACACTAACATCTGGGAAATCTGGGCAAAAGGTACACGGGTATTCTTTGCACAACTTTTGCACACTTTTTGGTAAGTATAAAATTGTATTAAAATATAAGTTTATAAATGTAAGCAAAGAAAATATATATATATATAGATTAATAAGAAAGAATGAGATCCAATCTCAGGATTCCCCTGGAACTTGATTTTCTTAGTAAACTCGACATCAATTTCCCTTTCCTTTTGCTTTTCTCTTTCTTATAAATAAATAATCTGCATGTAATGACTTGGGGAAGGGATCCTTATTCCTGAGTGTGTGAAAAGGCCATAGGTACTTACCATGTGGTAGTGTGAGTGTCAGCCCCCAAAGCCCTGCTCAGTACCATCAAACTAGTCTACCAGTTTACTGATGAATTTCTAATCAGAATAGGCAGTAAGTGCCAAGTCAGGCCCATTTAGCCCAAGCACCCTTTGACTTGATGGAGGCAGGGCAAGTGATTCCACTGGACTTGGGTAAATGCCAGAGCTCCTGCAGAGCAAGCCTACCTTTAAACCTTCTGAGAAGGACAGCGCCTGAGATGTTCATGGGTGTGGGTTTCATAAACAGGGAAGAATATCAGGAAGGAGAAAGCTCCACACAGCATGACCACAGCCCAGCCTCCGACCCAGCGCTCCAACCCCTGCCTTTCATCCTCAGGCCAACCCAACGTGGGTCACCCTCGCCTTTGTCTTCACGGCATAGATGGGACTGTCAGTCGGGACTGGAGACTTCCCTTCAGATGTTAGGAGTGCAGAAGGAGCTGCAGGTGGAACTCGAGGCCTGATTCATTAGCTTGAGACTTCAAGCTGAACAAACATCCCCTGCAGGCCGTGGTCAGGCCCTCCATGAGCACAGCATGGCTCTTCTGCTCTCCTTCCATGCCTCAGAACTGTAGGAGAGATGCCATAGCCACTTACTCCTACAACTGTAGAATCACATGCTCGGAGGCAAGAGACCAGCGTGTACCCACCCAAGCCCCTGGAGAAAGGGAACAGCCTTGATTTGGGCATCCAAGGTGACATGGTGACCGCTTTCCCACATGGCTGCCCCCAGGGTTGCTAAAATAGAATGAAATGAAATCTGTCCCCTGCAACTTCTACCTACAGATCAAAGTTCTACCCTATGGTGACCACACAGAACCGTTTTGTTTTGTTTACCACCTTATAGTTCTTTAAACATCTGGAGACAATAATCTTTTTCTCCCAAGTCTTCTCTTTTTTTCAGGTTAGACAGCCCTTTTGGATTGCACAGTTTTTTCATCCATCTCTCTACAGTGTGGTTTTCAGATTTCTCAAGATGTTAATCACTGTCTCCTATATTTACTTTCAAAGTTCTTCCTATAATGCAATGGACAGTTAAACTACAAAGTTCTGGACGAAATAGCCAGCACAGAAGACAGTCGAATCATGTCCTCCTCTGATCCACACTCCATTTCTCCATCAATGCAATCCAAGATTGTCTTTTTACAATGTGTGGTGATGCTGGCTCCCACTGAAAATATAAGACACTCAAACTCCAAAACATTCACTCTCTGATGTTTGCACAATTAACTTCTGAATGAAAAATATTTTTTGTTAATCACTGCTGTTACTGAGTCCAAATTCATTCTGCTCACCACACAACAGGCCAGTAAATCAGGAGACCAGGTGCTGGGGCAAGTAATAATGACTTTATTCAGGAATCTGGCAGAATGAAAAGATAGCAGACTCATGTTCTAGAGAACCACCTTCCCCAAGTCATAATTTAGGTTCCTTTTGTACTAAAAATGGGAGGGGGTGTGGCTGGTTGTTGCAAACTTCTTGGTGTCGGAATCCTTTGTTCCTGCAGCTGTCCACATGGGTCAGGTCATGGTGTCCCTGTAAATCTCCAACAAAAAAAAAAGTGTTATTTTCTATTCTGCAACTTTTTATCTTTATATGAATGGTAAAATGTTTTACCCTTAATGGTCAGAGCTTTGAGAACAGGCTCTCCTGTATATTTCAGACTCTAGGCACCATTCTTTACAAAAGGTGCAGAACCAGCATGACTAAGCTCAGGAAACACAACACAGGTAAAGGAACAGATCTAATATGGAGTCAGATTTGTTTGTCCCTATTACACTGCCACTTTGGTCATTGCAGTTAACAATGACTGTTTAAGTCCTACTCCTGGGCCTCCCAAGGGCATTGGAAGGCTCTCTTAAAGAAAAAAGTCATGGTGGGTCCAGGCATGTTGCTTGAGATGGAAGAACATACAAGAAGACAAAGCATCAGTGCAGCCCAGTTTACTGGATAAAGCCTCACTTCTTCCTAGTAAAATGGAGCAGAGAAGACTCAAAAGCATTAGAATGTAGAGATAAGGTGACAAGAAGCCAGTCTGTTCCAGAGAAGATGTGAAGGGATGTGAGGGACTCTGGAAGCAAAGGACACTCCTGGACGCATGGGTATTTGGAAGCCAAATGGGAACCAGCAGGTCTGTGGCCCTTGGGAGTCAGGAGGGGTGGCCTGGGTGACACAGACCTTCTTCCTCACCTCCGTCTACAGTGTTTAAGACAAAGGCTTCAATCTGGCTTAGCCACTTTCAGAAAAAGAAGAGTAAGGAGATTGAATGTACACCTCACAAAGGATCTGATTTATTGCCCCTGAAAGAAATGCCGAAACTTTTTCATCTAGACACTATCCAGACACCCAGAGGAGCATCTATTCATTTCAATGAAAGACAATAACATCTCCCCCTGCTCTGGACCCACAAGTCACAGTCTGCAGGAAGAAACTCTGCTTAGGAAAGCAGCACCAAGAAAACACTTCCTGCAAAGATAAAGAATGCATTAAATCAATCACTCACAAACACATCTCAACTGGGGACAGTTCTGCAGCAGTGAACTGTCAAAAAGGAAGGCAGTGTGTTGGATTTTCTTTCATCATATAAAGGAAGTCAATAAAGTGGAGTGCTAGGATTTTACTAGCAAACGCATCAGCATCAAGGAACACAGGGTAACCTTGACCTCATGAAGGATTCCCCAGATTTCAGTGTCTGTGCGGATGAGTGGGGTCAGCTGTGGACAAGTGGTTCCATAGTTAAACCAGCCATGGATTAGATTGTGGCCAGTCTAAGGTTTATTGTAGACAAATTCTGAGTGATAATAACAACTGGGAGGTTTTATGAATGCCTTGTGGTCCCAGGAGGTATGTGTAGGATCTTAGTATCTACAGTCCTAATCTTGTGTTGGTCCAAAGGCATGGTATTTGACAAACATTTTACCCCAATTCTGGTTTGAAGTTGTGGCAACTTTCTGTTTCATTAAAGTTGCTCATTTTCTCTCCTTTCCTTTTTAGATTTTGTTGTTATTTTCAGTAGTACTGAAAGTATCTTCAAAATGTTGCAGTAAAGTGTGTTACAGCTCAATTGTGACAGCAACCTGGATCCTGATGAGAGACCAAGCAGCACTCAGAGGGTTGGAGAACTCAGGTTTATTACACTGGTGGGCCCAGAAGAGTTAACGCTCCAAGCTCTGGACCCCATCTAGCGATTTACATAGGCTTTTATAGGCTGCCAGTCTAGACTTTACAACATCATATGCAGATAAGGTGTAACAAAGTTGACTAATTAGGAATGAGCTTTGTAGAAATGGACCAGTCAGGAGTGAGATCCATGCAAATGAGGTGCTACAAATGGACCAATCAGGAATTAGCTCAGGGAACCAATAGACTCTTAAGGGTAAGTTTCTCTTTCCTAGAAGCAAGCTGTTATACAGAAGCAAAAAGTGAGATAATGCCACCAGGCCAGGGAACTGGATGGTGCTGGCAGGAAAGTAGTGTCCCTGCCTGGGGGGTCCTGCTGGTCTTTTCATGGGGCTTCCCACCTCAAAATCATAAATCTCAGTGTCCTGAGATTAATTATTATTTACACAGCAGGAAAATTAACAGTATACTTAGAATAAGCAAATGTATACTAATTAAAAATAAGCAGCCTTAATAAAAGGTGCAACTTTCAAATCAAACCATTCTGAAAGAAAAGAAAAGTACCAGCCAAAATTTAAGAAATATGGCAAAATTTGAAAAGAGAGTGAAACAACAATAATAGCTGATGAAGGATTTACTCTATGCCAAGGACTATTCTAAACACTTTATAAATATTAAATCACTTGAATTTTCAGTTCTGTGAGTTATGAATTTTAAAGAAGACAAATCTTCGACTCAGAAAGAGTAAGTGACTTTCTCATGGTGGCTCTTCTACTAGCTTTAAGAGATGGACTATGAATCCAAAATCTACATCATTTACTGCTATACTCTATTACTTTCCCCTTGATATGGTCTATTAAATACAAATCATAAAATTAGATTGCACAAATAAGACCAAATGTATCACTGGTTACAATGACTATTACAGGGTTAAATTTCCCTTTTGAAAGACAAAGACTCTCAAATTATGTGAAATCAAATATATTGTTTGCTTAATACAAAAACTCTCTCACATACACATAATATATATGTACATACACAAGATTAAAATTGAGGTAGACAAGGGTATCAAAGTTGTTACTGAGGCCTGTTGACCTCCTAGTTTCTCACGTTTCCAAAGAGGTAAGGAAGTTGTTCCAGTTCCTGGCTGGTTTCCCTTTCCACTATTTCTTTTTGTAGGTCTCTATCCAAGACGAAATAATCTGACTAGTGGAACACGGAGACAGTGACTTCTAATGGATCCCAGGGACCATAGTCAAGTACTCCACATTAAAAATTAAGCAAAGAGAGTATATTCTACTTTCTCTTGCTGTTTCTAGAACAAGTCTGTGTTTTATCATTGTGGGGCTTCTCACATTTCTACTCCTGGGAGACCATGCTGACACTCTTTTGTTCCTAGCTATCCAGTCTTTGGCTGACTTGGTAATTTGGTCCTCCCTGTCTGCAGGACCAAGTTTCCTCAATTCAAGGAAGAAGGAAAAGCCAATACTTTTTCCCCTTAAGTACAAAACTAGTTCTCCATAATAAAGCCATTGCTGTTCTTGGCACTCCCCTGGCTCTGTTTTCAGTTGATTAGGAACCCAGAGAGAAGGTACAAGTATTTACATCCCTTTAATTGTTAAAGATAAGGTAGAACTTTGAAAAACTTATTTAGGAAATTGGGAGAACAAAAATACAAAAGGCCAAGGACTTAATAAAGTTAACAATCTTGGTTGCATAGCTAAAGATATAAAATGTAGATAAATGTAAGGAGATACCATTTCAACCAAAAACAATTCTTTTTAATGCATGGAAATTGTATACTTTGTAGTTTGCTCCCAATAAAATCTTAATTTGAAATAATAAAGATTAAAGCAAGTCAATACATAGAATAAATCCAGGAACTAAGAATAAAAGAATAGCCATGAGGTTTTGCTGCACTTGGGAGACATCAGATAAGAGCTGCTAGATACTGTGTGCTGGGGAACCTTTGAAGTACTTTACCGATTGTGGTATCTGCCACCAAGATGGCCCCCACTGATGCTCAGGCTGTGGGACAGCATGTGGCTTCTGGGCTATACTGTAAAAGGCATGGCAGATTCCCCCTGTTCTCTTGGGTTGCTCACTATGGGGAAAATAAATGCTTTTCTAGGAGGACACTCAGGCAGCCCACAGAGAGGCCCCTAAACAGCCTTCCAGCCAGGTGAATGAGCCACTGTGGAAGAGGATCCCTCAGGGAAGCCTTTGGAATGTTGCAGCCCAGGCTAACTTGACTGCAATCACATGGCCAAATTTCTGACCAACAGAAACCATGAAAAATCATAAACTATTATTGATATTTTAAGCCACTAAATTTGGGGTGATTTGTTATACAATTGATATCTAACACACATTAATAACTAACTAAATCCTTGCAAAAAAAATAAAGAGGAAGCATGCTATTATCTTAATCTAATAAATGAGGAAATAGAGGCAAACATCCAGCCTACATTTGGCAGAGCCATATGGTTTTGAGTCCACATGGGTTGTGTCTTGCTGCACTACCCAACACTGTAGCCAAAATTAATTATAGTTTATTTTTTTCAGTTCTGTTAGTTACATTTCAAGTGGTCAGTGTGGCAAGTGGCTACCATGTTGGAAAGAATGAATGCAAAACATTTCCGTCATAGCAGAAAGCTTGATGGAACAGTGATGGTATAGAGCATATGCTATTAATCATTAGATATCTGCCAGCTAAAACTAAATTGGAGGTCCTTGCTTGAGTTCACCAAGCGGTTTACCACCTTGCTGGAGAGTAAGTGATTGGAAGATACAGACGAAGGGCTCTGGGCTTTCAAAGATTCACTCCCTACTCTGGACTCACACCTCATGGAGACCCTCCACCTCTTTCCCATCCTTCCTGAGTTCCCCTGGCATTTTTGTTTATGTAGTTGACACTGTAATTATCTAAATTTACAGGTAAGAAAACAGAGGGAAACAGATCAAACAAATTGATGAAAAGTCACAGAGTTAGCTAAGTGGTGTACCAGAATGTGATTCTCCTACAAGATTTGGTTTTAGTTTTTAAAACAGGTTTACTGAAGTATAATTGACCTACAATACTGCTCATATTTAAAGTAAAATTTTGATAAATTTGCCATATGTATACATATCTAAAATCATCACTATCATCAAGATAATGAGTATATCTATCACCTCCCAAAAGTTTACTTGTAATCCTCTTTAACCCTCTGAAATCCTTCAATACCCATGTCTCCAGGCAATCACTAGTTTGCTTTCTGTCATTATAGATTGGTTTGAATTTTCTGGAATATTGAATAAGTGAAATCATACAATATGCACTCTTTTTTTTTCCCCTGGCTTATTTCACTCAGGATAATTATTTTAGGATCCATATTGTTCTATGCACTAATCATTAATTCTTTTTTATTGTTGAATAGTATTCTATTGCATGGATATATGCCAATTTGTTTATCTACTCATCTGTTGGTGGACTTTTTGGTCATTTTCCATATTTGGCTATTACTAATAAAGTGCTATGAATATTCATGTACAGTTATTTATATTGACACAGACTTTAACCTCTCTTGGGTAAATAGCTAGGAGTGGAACAGCTGCGTTATAACATAAGTGGGTGTTTAACACTTATCCCCTGGCATTCTTCTTGTCAATCAACATGTTAAAGCTCAATGTGCTCAGGCACCACTCTTTGCCTGGGGTTCTCTTCTTTCAGACTTATCACTGCTTGGCTTCCTGTCTGTTGTCGCTACCCCCTACATGGAGCTGTTACTCAGACCAGGCCCAGTACTGGGCTATAGGGACCCCAAGGAACATAAGGTGCAGCTGCTCCCTTCATGGTCCTCACATTCCATCGGGAGGCTCACTGCATGGCTCACTGCAAGGACCGCACCCTGTAATGGAAGAGTCTCCAGGACCCACAGAAAGGCAGAGACTGGAACATGTATCTTCCTGGAAGTGTTTGGAAGGACACATGGAATGATGGCTTTTCAACTGGTCTAGGCAGGCAAAGAGACCCTGGCAAACACTGAAGAAAGGAGGGGCATTTCAGAGACAGGCAGTGTGTCTTCAGGGAGCACAGTTTGCTCAAGGAACAGTGAAGTCTGAGGAAGCCACCATGATAAGGTGGAAAAAGAGATTAATGCCAGGCTACGCAGGCCCTCAGACGCTAAAAAATGTGGGCTTCGTATAGGAACTAGGACATGTTGTCTTTGCGTTCTTGTTTACATTTGAAGGGTTGCATTCCACGTCTAAAGCTACCTAGTAGTCAATGCCTATCAGATGGTGATGGAGGTGGCCAATGACATTTTGGATGTGATTCTTCCACCTCCCCACTGACTCTCAGCTGGGCTCAGTTGGGTGATAGGTAAATAGCCTGTAAGAATATGGCAGAGATGATGGCCAAGATGTAGAGGGACTCTAATTAACCCGTGGAAGGGGTATTGGTCAATTCACTAAAAATCAATTTGCCAAAAGCCAATTCACAATGCATGTCAGAAGAGCATCTCAAACAGGGTCAAGCAGGTTGTTGCAGCCGCTTTGCCAACAGAAGTAGAGACAGGGGCAGAAGCCTAGGTCAAGGTGGTGCCAGGCATGGAGTCGGGACATTGATCCAAAAGGGGAGCATGACAGTAAACTGCGTTTAAGGAAAAGCCCACCCAATCATACCTAAAATGGTAAATGCAAATGCAGAGGGAACAAAACCATGAGCAAAAGTTTCAATAAATCTGGGAACAAGTCTTTCTGTTATTTGGAATTTGGTCACTTGATTCTCAATGAACAAGCCACGGGCAAAATGTTTTTAAATGAATCATTCTGCTTCCTACAAGAATACCCTAAGAGAGATCTATACCCTTGACTTCTGGAGCACTGAATTTGGTCACCTACCCAAGTATAAGTAAGAAACTTGAAGAAAACTGGTCTTACCCAACTCTCCACAGTTCCTCTCTTCCCTCACCTCACAGCTCAGCTCCTCTGTACAGAAGGCTGATGTCATTCCCGTGGTATGTGTCAGTCCTTTTTCCCGTCCTTTTCCATCTTCAGTAAACCGTCCTTTCTTCAGGTTTCTTTCTCTCCCACTCCCTTGTTCTCATCCTTGCTCTCCTGCTCATTCTTGCTCTTCCTTCCTATAAACAATGATATAAATTACCACTTAGCTTGAGCTGCTTAGTGTATTCTTGGTCTTTATGGAGACGGCGTGCTCTGTAATGGAACGACTTTATGGAAAAGTGCAATGCCTGTAATTAGAAGCACTTTGATGGAGAACCCAAGCTCTATAACTCAGGAGATCACAAGCATTTCTGCTCTGGCGAAGTTCAGTTTAATGCAAAAGAAACATGTGTTTCCTGTCCCTTATTCTAAGTCGATTGAGCCATTTGTCTAATTTAAACACTCTATAAATTACATACATCCCCCAAAGATAGGGATGAGGTCGACATACTTGATATATGCTTTTTCATAGGGCTTGAATCCATCACTGTCTTCCACAAGGCACCTTAGCTTTATCCTGAGTGGATGGAGGCCCCATAACTCTCTGATCCACTCCATTTTCTCTGACACCCCTTAGGATCCTTGTTCAGACAATTTGACCAAAGAATTATGGCTGGCTTTCAGAAGGCATGGGTTGAAGGCTAACCTGGTACTGCATTCCTCACTATCTTACATTTTATTAGCACAACCATCAAATTCTCTCCCATTTCTCTTTTCCCTCTGTCCATTATTATAAGCAACTTGATTAAGAGAAAAATCAAGAAAGGTAGATTGGTTATGGATGCTTGTGGCATGCAGTTATGCATCATTTTTGGCTAATTTAGGACAACTGAATGTTAGGGAAAAAAAAGCTCTTGTTCTAGTCATTCAGTTTCTCTGGTATCTGAGCCTTCAAGAAGAGCTAAGACTTCTCTCGAATTCAGTGTCTCCAACTGCAGGTTCCCTTGACTTCTCAAATCTTGTTAGAAAAATCGTGATCTAGTTATCAGTTAGATTCCCTTTCATTATAAATCAATAAGAATTCATTTCATTTTAGTTTTTGTTTTCAAAAGCTGATCTTTGTTCTTATGCCCATTCATTGCATATTAAAAGAATATACACACTGGAAGGGAAATAAAAGCTCAGTGAATTCAAACCTCTTATTTTATAAATAGACTGAAAACAGGCAAGGATGGCAACTGAGGTTTAAATAGAACTAAAATTCTTGAATATTTATTCCTTTTTTAGGTATTGGAAAATACAACAAAATCACAAATAAGACAAGCCTATAATCACTGCTACTAAGTGGCACTGCACAGTGGTTTCAGCTACTGCAATAAGTCAAGAAAAATAAAGCTGTAATTTTTAAAATAAGAGAGAAAACTTTCTATCTGCAGATTGAAAGGGTTACATACCTAGAATGCCAAGAGAAATAACTAAATATTAAATCCATGATAGAATTCAGTGAAGTGAGTGATTAATAATAAGAACATCATACAGAAATCAAGATCTTTTTAATAAAAAAAAATTATTTTTAAAAAAGTCACAAGCCCACAAGATTCCTAAAAATTACTAGTAAGAAATGTGTTTGGCACATATGAATAAAATAATCATATATCACTGAAAGATAAAAAGACTGGGTCAGTGAAAGACAAATCATGTTTGTTCCTAGATAAGAAATCTGCACAGTGTAAAATCATCAGTTCTACCAAATCAGTTAGTAAATTCAATATACTCAAATCAAGATTCCCACAGGATGTTTTATGAAACTTAACAAACTAATTCTAAAGTTCCTCTAGAATAGAAAACATATAAGTATAAACAATAAAGTTTGAGAAAGAACACTTCTGAAGAAGGCTTACTGTTCCAGGTTTCAAAATGTATTTTGAAACAATATTGATGAAATTATCCAATGGAGCATAAAAATGCTAGAAATGGATGTATATAGTGTATTACAAAAAATAGTATTTTAAAACAGGGGGAAAAGAATGCATTATGATAAATAAATAAACAAAAAACAAACTTCTATACAGCCAACAATTAATTTGAAGAAAAAAATTAAATGAATTCCCTCTTTGATAATATATGCAAATGTGAACTCTAGTTTCAACAAAAGGATAAACATAAAACTTTTGATAGGATTAAAATGTATATATCAGAGACTATTTTTATAAATTTTGATGGGCAAATCTTTCTTAACAAGGCACATAGACAAGGCATCACACACAAAAAAAGAATGGAAGATTTTGTTACATAAAATTTAAAATTTCTGTATGACAAAAGAAATCATAAATAAAGATTCCATAAATAAAAAGCAAGTGATAGGCAGGGGAAGTATTTGGCACATTATTAACAATGTCTAATAATGATTTCCAGAATATATATGGAACTCCTATAAAAGAAAAAAGACAAACATAAACATATGAAAGATAAAGTTACTTGAGTAAATTTTAATACAAATAATGATGTGGAGGGAGAAACCAAGAGAAAAATTAGATTACCACTGAGCCAAAGAAAAGTCCACTGATCTGAAAATGCATCTTTAGCACTGTCTTCCCATTCAACAGTATGATCAGCCTCTCCATTTTATTCAGGTCTTACTGTGTTCTTCAGTGCATGTAATTGCTACTTTTATAGAGGTGGGTTATATTTTTTTGGTTAAAATTGTTTTTTTTTTTTTAAATCCCTTTCAAAGTTTTCTCACTTCCAGGTCACTCCCCTGATCCTGAGACTTCCATTGCCCTTTTAATAATACATTTTGTTAAATAATAAAGGGACCAATTTCTTTCTCACTGTTGTTTACATAAGATAATGCCAACTACTTCACAAAGTTCTTTAATAGTAGTTAGCACTGGCAATATTTATAAGAAAATAATATGTTTTAATCTGTTTTATACCATTATTTGGCATTCAAATAATGCATTGTCTTAAAGAAAAAAAATAAGCTTTTTAATCTTTGAATTCTATCACATATTGGTTATCACTTAATAACTTTTTATTTATCTCTCCTTACCAGTGTATGAGAAATGAATATGTTCTTTTCATGAACGTGTGTTTAAATATGCTAAATTAATGCTTCTTTTGGTGATCTATTCCAGATTAATTGTGTATGAAAAACTGACATATAGCATTAAAATGTTCTGAGAAAAATGAAATAATGTAATTAATAATGAGTAATGCATAAAGAAATTTCTACGCATCAAAAATACTTGTGAAATAAAATTTAAAGTAGTAAAAATTTTAAAAATAATAATAATACATTCTATTATTGCATCACATTAAATAAGGAATAAGTAAGAACTCTAGTAAAGGTTCAAGCAACATTCTCTGAAAATGTTGTAAAAACCATGTAAAAGAGAGTATTGAAATTGGTCTTTAAAGAGCAGGACAATTTTTGGCGCATCACATATAAGCAAATGTGGAGATGGGAGACAAAGAAGATGACGATGATTGATCCATGAAGAGACCAGCTTGGGTCCTGGTACAGAAGATGCTGACAGGTGCTCAATGGAGCACAGAGGTGCCTTCACTCCAGGTAAGGGGACGTTCAAGGACAGGCCAGAGCCAAGAGTGCTTTAAGCACACACCACCTCTCTCCTACTATTCAGTTCCCTTCATCCTAAGCCCAGAGCCCTTGAATTTTTCCATTTTTCACACCTTCCTCCTTACCCATCTCAAGACATCTCAGAATGTCTGATTCTGAGACAACTGATGTCTCAGAACATCAATTCTACTTAAACACTTCTGCTTTGTCTGTCTTCAGGTTGCACTGGCTTTACCTAGAAAGCTGTTTACTCTCCTGGACTTGGACATCTCTTGTCACTGCACATGGGTAACTAAATTCTGTTTCTTCCACTTTACTCTGATATGGCTGTGGACTCCACCAGCTAATTCTCCATCTTTCCTGTGGTTTTCCTGGCTGTCCCATCTAGTGCTACTTTAGGTATCTTGTCCAGGCCTTTCCAGGTGTGAGGATAGATGATGCCTTTACAGATGCATGTTAATGCTGCTGTTTTCCAGAAACAGATGGCTGGACCTTCAAGTCCAGTTACATCAATTCTATTCATACCTATCATTAGCTCCATGAAGCCAAAGTCCCTTGGAACCCAGCATTAAATGTGACTGGTGGCTGCTTTCTGTGCTTCTTTTCCTTTACCTCAGAGAAAAGTTCTCTTAACAAATTGAGGACTTGAAGAAGGCTAACACATCAGCCCACCAATCCATGTCTGCAGACCCTTAACAGAATAACTCCAATGTTTAACCAGTAGCAAAGCAGTCTTTATGTGGCTAAAGAGACCACCGTAAGGAAAGCAACCTTTAAATAAAGAAGCTCATCTTGAACTCACCACACCCCTCTGATTCCCAGGAGGTAGACTGTGACTAGCATATGAGAATAGCAGTACTGGAATTGGGGCGATCCAGGGGTCCCTCGATGGAAGGTGCAGCATTTCGGAGAAATGAGTGGACACCCCATTTGGCTTCTATTTTTATTTCTCATGTGTCTGCCTGGAAAACAGAGTTTGGAAAGTTAAAATTAGCTTTCTTAAATTCCCTAGCAGATGAGCTTTTAGAACACTTCAATTTAGAATAGAATTAAGTAAATTCTGTAAATGGATTAAATATACCAATTGAGAGACTGAGATTGGCAGAGTACATTAAAAATCCATGAATCAAATATATGTTGTCAACAAGAAATTTGCTTTAAATATAACAATATAGAGAGATTAAAAGTAAAAGAATAGGAAAAGATTCACATGCAAACATTAATCAAAGAAAGTAAGGGTAGAGGGAGGGTATGGCTCAGTGGTAGAGTGTGCACTGAGTACACACAAGGTCCTGGGTTCAATCCCCAGTACCTCCACCTAAATAAGCTAATTACCCCCCCCCAAAAAAAAAACCTATAAAAAAAGAAAGCATGAGTAACTATATTAATAGAAGATAAAGTAGATTTCAGAGCAAAAACAATTACCAGAGACAAAGATATTATTTAATGAAAAAGAGCTGATCTACTAAGAAGACAAAGTAATGCTGTGGATATGCACCAAACAACAGAGCTGCAAAATATGTCAACTGAAAAGTGATAAAAAGAAGAATCAGCAATTAAAATTGGAAACTTCAAAATTCCTTTCAAATTAATAAAATAGCAAGATAAAAAATGGGCAAGGACACCATCAACCAAGAGGAACTAACTGACATTTGTAGAACACTTCACTCAACATCAGAATACACATTCTTTTCAAGCATCCACAGAGCGTATGCCAAGGTAGATACTATCTTAGGCTTCAAAACTAGCCCTCAGCAAATTTAAAAGAATGGAAATCACAGAGTGTGTATTCTCTGACCACAACAAAAATCAAACTAGAAATCAAAAGCAGAAGGTTACGAAGAAAATCTCCAAACACTTGGAAACTAAACAGCACACATCTAAAGAATTGTATGAGTCAAAGAGCACATCTCAATGGAAATCAAAAATACACTGAACTAAATGAAAACAAACATATAACATCAAAATTTGTGTAACCCAGTTAAAAGCAGTGCTGAGAGGGAAACACAGCACTAAATGCATACATTAGAAAAGAGAAAAACCCTCAGTAGTTTTAGCTCCCCCACCCCTCCAAAGAACCTAGAAAAAGAAAAACAAAATAAACCTAAACCAAGTTTCTGGAAATAATAAAGATAAGGCCAGAAATCAGTGAAATTGTAAACAGAAAATCAATGGGGAAATCAATGAAACATACAGTTTTGGAAAGATCGATGAAACTGACAAACCTCTAGCAAGATGGACAAATTAGAAAAAGACAAGACACAAATTTCCAATATCATAAGTGTAACAGGGAATATTACCATAGACACTTCAGATATTGAAAGGATAATGGGGGAAAATGATGAACACTCAACACACATAAATTTGAAAACTTAGATTAAATGGACCAATTCCCTGAAAAGGACAAATTATCACAGCTTAGCCAAAATAAATAAATAGCTATTAAGGAAATTTAACTTGTAATTTAAAAATCCCCAAAAAGAAATCATCTGGCCCACATGGTGTCATTAGAGAATTCAGCCAAATGCTTAAAGAAGAAGTAGAACTAATTCTATACATCCTTTCCAGAAAATAGAAGAGGAAAGAACACTTCATCAAAGTTAAAAATTTTTGTTAAAAGAATAGTAAGACAAGCTACTGAGTGTGAGAAAATATTCACAAACTGCATATCCAGCAAAAGACTAATATCTAGAATTTAAAAGATCAAAAAGATACATGCACCTCAATGTTTATAGCAGCACTATTTACAATAGCCAAGACATGGAAACAACCTAAATGTCCATCAACAGATGATTGGATAAAGAAGATGTGGTATATTTACACAATGGAATACTACTCAGCCATAAGAAAGAATAAAATAATTCTATTTGCAGCAACATGGATGGACCTGGAAATTTCATACTAAGTGAAGTAAGCCAAAAAGACAAAGAAAAATACTGTAGGATATCACTTACATGTGGCATCTTTAAAAATGACACAAACAAACTTATTTACAAAACAGAAACAGACTTACAGACATAGAAAACAAAATTGTGGTTACCGGAGGGTAAAAGGGCAGGGTGGAGGGATAAATTGGGAGTTTGGAATTTGCACATACTACTATATATAAAATAGATAAACAGCAAGGTCCTACTGTATAGCACAGAGGACTATATTCAATAACTTGTAATAGCTTATAATGAAAAGGAGTATATCTATATAAGTATATCTGAATCACTATGCTATTCAGCTAACACAACATTGTAAACCGACTATACTTCAATAAAAAAAATAAAATGATAATATGTAAAGAAGCCTCAAAGCTCAACAGTAAAATAATACTAATAATAATTGAATTAGGAAATGCACAAGAAACACAAAAAGGCATTTTAAAAAAGAGGATATACAGAAGAAATAAGCACATGAAATAATATGAAATATCATTAGCCTTTAGGGAAATGCAAGTTGAAACTGCAATGAGGTATCACTATACATCCATCAGAATAGCTAAAATAAAAAGTAGTAACACCACCAAATGCTAGCATGGATGCAGAGAAACTGGTTCACTCAGACAATGCTGGTAGGAATATAAAATAGTACAACCACTCTGGAGAAACAACTTTGTCACTCTTAAAAAACTAAACAGACAACCACCGTATGACCCAGAAATTATGGAGTTGAATTAATCAATTAAGGGCTGAAACCTAGAGCAATGAGGACTTATGTTCACATAAAAACTTGTTCACAAATATTTATAGTAGCCTTATTTATAACAGTGAAAAACTGGAAACAACCCAGGTGTCCTTCAGCCTTTCATTCACTTTTTTTTCACTTCACTTTAAACTCTTTCTCACATAAATTGCCTGTCTTCTCATCACTTATTTCTTCTTCTGGAATTTTATCTTGTGCCTTGGCCTGGGAGATATTGTCTATCTTTCTATTTATATTTTTAGGTAGGTTAGTTATGTTTCTCAACCTTGGAGAAGTGGCTTTCTGTGGGAGACGTCCTATGCGTCCTGGCAGTACACTCCTCTTTTGTCACCCAAGGGCCAGGGTCCAGCTGGTCCCAGTGTAGAGTCTGGCCTGTGTTGGTGGATTCCTTCCACAGGCTTTGGGATTGTTGTTTTCTTGTTTCTAGTACCGGCCTCCTGGTGGATGAGGCTGGACTAGAGGCTTATGCAGGTTTCCTGGCAGGAGGAGCCAGTGCCTGCCCACTGCTCCAGGTGGAGCTTGATCCTGGACCTCTGGTGGGTAGAGACCTTTGTGGCTTAGGAAGTCTGCTGATGAGTGTGGCTGTGTTCCCACCCTGTATGTTGTTTGGCCTGAGGCTTCCCTACAGGCTGTTGGATGGGGCTAGGTCTTGGTGCTAATGATCCACTCAAGATGTCAGCCTCCAGGGGAGCTCATATAGATGAACACTCCTAGAACATCCACCACCAGCTTTTATGCCCCCTGGGTGAGCCACAATCATCCACTACCTCCCCAGGAGACCTTCTAAAACCAGAAGGCAGGTCTGGCCTAGGTTTCTATGAAATCACTGCCTCTGCCCTTGTACCTGGCACACACAAGATTCTGTGTGCACTTCCCAAGAGAGTGAAGTCTCTGTTTCCCCCAGTCCTGTGGGCTCCTGGATTTAAGTCCCACTGGCCTTCAAAACCAGATGTCCTGGGGTCTCCTCCTCCTCCCAATGCCAGAACCCCAGGCTGGGGAGCCTGACGTGGGGCTCAGAACTCTTGCTCCTGTGGGAGGGCTCCTGCAACTTAATTATTCTTCAGCTTGTGGGTCGCCCACCCTGGAGGGTTAGGGCCCAATTGTATCACGAGCACACCCCTCCTACTGTCCTGCTGTGGTTCCCTCTTTATGTTTCCAGTTGAAGATCTTTTTTGCTAGGTTCTAGTCTTTGTTTCAATGGTTGTTAAGCAGTCAGTTGTGGTTTTGTTCTGGGCATGACTATTAAAGAGCAACATGAGACATCCTTGTGGTGATGGAAATGCTGTGCTTTGTCAGTATCCTAGGTGTGATATTGTATGACAGCTTTGTGGTATGGATGTACCACAATTTGTTTATCCACTGAAGAAAACTGAGTAATGTGTACACTGTACATTATTTCTTAACAACTTCATGTGAATCTACAATCATCTCAAAGTAAAGATTTAATTAAATTTAAAAAAAGAAAAATATTAGCTGTCGGCAAATGCAAACAGAGCAAAATGAATGAATAAATAAATTAAAACACTGCGAATTCTTTCCACTCCAAATTGTCTTTCATGAACTCCTCAGAGTCTATCCTGAGCAGAGACTCCCAGCTCTAACCAAATAATGTACTCCTTATCCTGAAGATGGAATCAGGCATCATTAACATCATCCATCTCAATAAACTGCACATTTCATCCAATGCACCTTCTCCTTTGCCAAGGTTCAGTCAATTTGAAATCTCATAAATTCTTTGCCAACTTAAGGCTTGAAGCAAGGAGGCTTTAGACATAATTATTTCACAATTGATCACAAAAATAAACCAATTCAACTCCACACAAACTTAATTGGAAGCAAGATTGATTGGAGACATTTGTTGAAAAACTCGACTGCAAATATTATCATCAAATGAAAGTTGGGAAGTAATGGCCTCTCAACAGCTCAATTTCCAAACCTAAATTCAGTAAAAGCCCCTCTGCTTTCACTTATGTCTTAATACCTTGATTCAGGTTTTAGACAAACCGTATGTGTACCCATGTGCACAGCAAACCGGAAAGGGAGGCCCCTCCACCACCCTCTGCTACAAAATTTACTACTGTGAGTCAGGAGTGACCTTCAGAAACAGCTACCCTGTGGGCTAATTATGCTTAGAAAGAGGAGTAAAACATTAACTAGGCTGAGGGTCACTGTTGCTCTTGGCGGACAGACATTCCACAGCACTATTTGATGAATCAGTAGACTTTATTACGTCTACTTAGGGTACATTTTGTATCCATATATCCTGTCAATCTCAGACAAAACCAAAACAAAATCAGAAATCCCCCTAGGCTTAGCCAGCTGGTGAAACCAATGCCTAAAACTCCAAACTGATAGTATAACCTCTATGTTCTGTAGATATAAAGCCTTGATCCCCAACCAGGTACTCTTCCATCCAGTTGAGTTACCTTGAAAGTTATTTCCCCAGGAACTACCTTTAATCCACCCAGTGGCCCTCTAATGGCCTGCTTCCGTCTGGAGGTGAGACGGCTCTCCATTTGGAAATGAATCCATCACACTTTATAATTTCCATAACTGAAAATTAGACCAGGCTGAGGCCACTGTGTTCTGAGTCAATGAGAACTAGGCCTGGCAGGTACTAGACTGACATCCCTTCCAGGTGGTGGGTGATGCCCTAAGTCTTAGCATCACGTGCTCCATCACTCCGTTTGGTACCCCAGCCAACCACTGCTTTGCCCCCAGTCACTATTGAATATGCCCAATCTCTAAGACTGGGTTTCTGCTTTGTCTCTAATTTTGTATTCTAGTTCCCATTTGGCTGTGGCCCAATTTTTTCTGGCTGTCCAGGCCTCCTTTGAAAAGAGGGTTGAAACCTGATTCCTTTACCTCCCTGCTACTAACAACTCAAGATGTTATCACTCACCTAACTTTGAACTTTGCCAATTATCAAAGATTCAAGCTCATGTTTCCAGAATGCCATGAAACAGAAATTCTTGATTTTTCTGCACTCGCATAACTAGATACTCCTCAAAATGAGAGCTTGATCTTGATTTGGACTCATCTTGGACAACTGGGGTGTTTGATTCAATTTAATTCAATAACAAGGTATTGAGTTCTCAGCTGTGTATGGCACTTGTCCAGCTGTTGGAATTAGAAAAATTAATATGACACAGCTCCTGCCCTTGTTACTAATTGGGAAAACACACACATAAACACAGAATTTTAATCTAATATGGTAAATAATTTGGTAAGATATGAATTTATGGCTCATTGAGAATAGTGCATGGATCCTCCCAGAGGAAGAGAAGGTGAGTGCAGGGGAGAAGGGACATAGCCAGGGCAGAAAAGGGAGAGAGATTTCCCAACCCAGACACATCAGGCAGTATTATGTCAGCAACAGGCTTGCACTAACCCACTTGGAACATCCCTGGAAGCTGGAGGACCTCACAGGAAACTGACAGTGTGGCAGCCTTAGGGAGCCCAGGGTCTCAGTCTCAGCAAAGAACCCCACATTGAAGCCTGGCTTGGAAGCCCAGGACTGTCTGCCCACAGGGAGGCAGATAAGAGCCCATGTGGACTTGGACAAGGAGTGAATCAAAGGCAGTCAGTTCCCGTGGTAAACAAGAGTCTTCCCAGATGCTCTGTTGGAAGTAAGACTCCCACAGGCCTTCACAGAATTTTGGGGTGGATGTAACAACCCTCAGTTGTAGAGATGATGGGTTTTTCTGCCAGTTCTAGCAAACATGGGGATCAAAAATGACTGTAATTGATTTTATAAAGATAAGGGAATGTGACTATTGTTTGTGTGTGTGTGTGTGTAAGAGAAACATGCTCTACAGTGATGAGCACAGAATCCAGAAGAAACACAGAAGAGGGCACATGACAGATGTGGAATCCAGTGAAGTCTTCATGGAGAAGCTGATGGGTAAATTGAGACTTGAAGATTGGGTTGGGGGCTATCGGGTAACGAGGGGGCACAAAGGAGAGCCAAGTAAAGTGAACCACGAGGAGGGTGGGGACTGGAGTTAAAGCTCAGCAAAGGGGCACCAGCAGATTTGCCTCTGGGCCCAGGCCTATGCCCTCTTAGTCTTGGCCTGCTGCTGTTCTCTGGTTTCTGTCTGCAAATAGCCCCTGCTGCCTTGCACATGTTTGTGGGGCCCACTCTGGCCCTCTGTCTCCTCTTCAGGAACTGTCCCTGAACCACAGCCAAAAAATGTGTTTCTTTTACTTTCTCATTAAGTCAGCATTAGTAACCTTTCATCCCAGCTAGGGTAATAGAACATTCAAACTGAAGGTGGCTTGGCAATAATTTAGTCCAAACGTGTCCTTGTGCAGATGGGGAGATTGAAGGCCAGAGAAGGGAAATGACCTACCACTTGCCACACATCTAGATGAGGGTGGAGCTGAATTCTGCATCCAGGTCCCTAAATGGCTCATCCTGGTCTCACAGGTTAGCAGCTGCTTTGAGTAACTTGTTCATCTTGTTCTATGTGGGTGGGTCCCCAGGTGCCCCTCAGTGTTGTGTGGTATATTTGCTGCACTACACCACCCAAAGGGCCACAGCACCAGATATGGACTTTCAGGTGTCCGTGCCATGTTGGGAGGTCACAATGTCACAGAGAAATGGCTGAAAATGGCACCAGAGCTCTCCCATCTCAGGGGATGAAAGTGCCCAGTGTCGGGAAGAGAATGGTGTATTCTTCAGCAACAGAAACTAGCTTGGCAGGGAGAGGAATCAGAGATGACCCTGCTGTTCCCTTCTTGTTCTAACGATCACCTCCCACTCCCACTTTGCCGTCCTCAGCCCTCCAATTCTCCGCTGCTGCCATCTAGGGGCCATGAGATGGGAAAGGCATGTGAAGGATATAAACCAAGGATGGGAAACGTGGCTCTTGTCACCAAAGAAGCAGTGTGGGCTGAGTGAGACATTTTATATCCCCCTTCTGGGCATGGCTGGCAGCCATCAAGCCCTGGACACCAGACCCCACCCCCAGGAGGCAGCCATCACAATTGTACAATGGTGGACTGCAGACGCAACTTTAGAAATACACTTTTCCTAAGAAAGGGAACTTGAGAGGCTCAGACTCTTGGAAAGTAGTGAAGACCTTCTTGATGGAGAAGCTGATGAAATGGACAGGAGAGACATGTGAGCAACATGGAGGTGGACAGTCCCGGAGCCCAAGCCAGGCAGCTGCTCAGCCAAGGGTGACTGCTGGCTGAGCTGGAGAAGCCAGCTGGAGGACAACTGGGGCAAGGTCCTTGCATTGGAGCTAAAGCCACTCTGGGAAGTCTTCAAAGAAAAGTAAGAAGTGGGCTAACCAGCACACTGCCAACTGGAGCTGTTTCAGAAACAGACCTTTCAGATACTCCTCAACTCAGATCTTTATGCACAGAACTAGTTTTGTGCTAAAATTACCCAAACAGTGATGCTAGGTTATGGTGCCATCTCTAGATGGTTACAATCTCTTGTTCCATCTAATTCATCAATTTAAATGGGAAAGGGAGTCAAGTTTAGGAAGCAGAACTGGCAGAGTAGGTCTGTCACACACCGAGTCACACTCATGGCCTCTTTAGAGGTGGAAGGGGCTTGGAAAGTGTGGTGGTGTTGAAGCATGTCCACAATCCACAAATTCTTTGACACTCCTCTTGTCAAAAAGTAAGTCTATTCTCCCTTCTCTTCAATGTGGGTCAGTCTTAGGGACTTACTCCTAACAAGTAGAATACACCAGAAGTAGCCTGAAAGACTAAATCAGAAAAGGAGATGCTGCATCTTCCACCTGACACTCTCCCTCTCTCCCTCTCTAAGGATGCTGGCACCTGGTACCCAGCCACCATCTTGTTGGGAAGCCAGGCATCCACATGGAAAAGCCACAGGTGGGTGGGAGGGAGAGAGCCCTCCGACAGCCGCAGGGCTGGGCTGTGCAGCTGCCCCAGATGGTGCTAAGCATAGCAGATATGAGCTGAGCTTACTGAGTCAGCGCCAAACTGCAGACTGATGAGCACATTCAGTGTTGTTGATTTAAGCTACTAAACTTGAAGGTGCTTTATTACACATCAATAGAGAACCAGACCAGGGAGCTTCTTGTTCAGACTTCTCAGTTTTATATTTGGAAACTGAAGCCCCGGGACAATGTTTGGTCAAGGCTCCTCTGAGATGAGATCAAGTGGGTGCTCAGAGTCCAGCTTTCTGCCTCCTCGGCCAGTGCAGTGTCCTCTGCCCCCACAGGGGCATGTGGTGTGTGTTTGCTGGCTGAGCACTTCCAGGAGAAGTGGGAGGTGGTGGGGGGGAGCATCGCAGGCCCATCAAGCAGCCTCCCTGAGCAACCTGCGCCTTCTCATACAAATGTGAGACGGTGGGCTGGGCGGCTCCCCACCACCCGGGCTCCTGGGGACAGGACCCCCTTGTTAAGGACTCTGAACACCCAGCAGGAGCTGGGGAAACAGACATAACGCATTTGACCAGGTCTCTGCATGCTGGAAGTCAACCTCACACAGAGGCGGGTGGGGTGATGCTGTCCTGGAATGGCTGCCCGTGTCGGGGAAGCCAAGGGTCTGGGGCTCTGCATCAGAGCTCAGAGCCCTCAGTTAATAGGAGAGAAATAGCAGGACAGCCTCACTCACATCCTCTCTCCCCGGGCTTTAAAGAAGCATGCAGTTCCTCACAAAAACCAAGCCAACTTATAGAAAGCTTGTCACCAAAAGAAAACAGTGTTGTGTTCCTTGGTGGATGCAGAGGGAGCTCCCTGGTTGCAAGGGATGGGGTAGAACTGTTAGCAGATAGACAGTCCCCCCGCTCTAAATTGGAAAGCCCAATAAATGCGTGGGTTCTTGCCTGGTGGCTGAGAAAGAATTCTCAACAGAGACAGAGGGGAAAAGTGGAAGGCTGATTTATTGCTCCAAAGAGGAAAAGGAAAGAAAGGGCTCGAGTGGGGGGCTGCCAGCATAGGCAGCTGGATGAAAGGCTCCATCCCCTGATCGGGCCAGGCGGTTTTTATTGGAAGGTTTCGCCATCATATCTTCATTCCAGTGGTGCCAATCACCTTCTATTATGTGCTCTTTCCTTGGTTCAGCCCTAAAACAGAAACTTCGACAGGAAAAAGAACAACAACAACAAAAAGAGATACTGGAGTATGTGCTTGGGATCAATGCAGGAGCTGTAGGACATAAAACGTCCTGTTGTATGGCTGTGTCCTTGGAATCAAGGAGCCAGCTGAGGGGTAAGAGAAACGTCCTGTTTTTCAATAGCCTGACACTTTTCTTTTCCTTGTTGTTAATCAGCCTGGGTCAGTAAGTCTGTCTAATCACCTCTCTCAGAGTGAGTGAGTTGACAGCATCACAAAGCAAAGAGGTTGGGTCACGGGGACCCAGAGGAAAGGCCCCCAGACCAGGTGACAGCTCTAATTTTTTTATGCATGTACTTTAATTTGCATGTTGTTGGCTGGCATTCCTGGCATCTGCCAATCAGTCAGCAAGAAAATGCTGAATAACTACTGTAAGCCTAGGTTCCCCCCTGGGCACCAGTACCAAGGAGGCTAGGGTCCTCAAGGAGCTGCAACTCTGCCCCTTCGGGACCACCTAAGGGAAAGCTAAAGGCACACACATCGTGGTGAGTGCAGAGAAGATGCTGCCCACACAGAGTGGGAAACAGGGTCTGAGCTCACAGGGGGGACTTGAGCTTTGTAGAGATGGAGAGGAGGGACAGGGTCTGGGGGTGATGCAAGGGTGCAGTCCCAAAGGTGGGGCCTCAGGAACTCAGTGACAAGTTACTGAGCATCCCATACATGTGTGGTCCTGGATGGACCTACCACTCTCCCATAGACCCTCTTCACCCCAAAAAAAAAAAAAAAAAAAGAAAAAAAAGAAAGAAAGAAAAGAAACCCGTATCTGATCCTGCTGTCTCTCCAGGCCACACTCCCTCCATCTACCCCACAGCTTCACCCCAGCTCCCACCCAGCTGGGTGTACTACCCACCTTCTTGTGGATGAAACCCTGAGTCTGTCTCTCCCACTCAGTGCGGGACTCCATCCCATTCACCTCAGCAGCTGTGGTGCTTGTTTGAGTCTGGCATAGAGTAAGTTCTCATACACCCTGGGTGACTGAAAGTGGCCCAGAGCGGGCTCCCAGTCTGACGCAGTGAGGCACATCCCCAGTCCACCACGATGCAGGGCTCAGCCAAATCAGCCCGTCAACACAGGCCACAAGGGTATGCCGTGTGAGCCCTCTGTAGGAAAAGATAAGTTCTTAGGAGGCTCCAGGAAGGCTTCCTGTAGGAAGGAGCATGTGATGTGTTCCCTGAAGGATCTAAGGGTTGATACCTGAGAGTGGGTAGGAGGGTAGAAATCTAGGCAAAGAGAACAGTTCTGAGAAAGGCTTGGTGATGAGAAACTCTGTGACTAAATCAGGGCGAGGTGTGCTTCCCCAGCAGGTAGGAAGAGAGGGTTCATGCTGCCATGATACCCAACACAGTGGCTGAGGTGGATGATAGAGGCCAAGCACAGCCTGGTACACAGCCTAGGGGGCGGGAAAGCCAGTCAGCCAGCATCCCTTGGGAGGGCTCCCATGAGCACCAGGCATGATGGGCAGGGGCTGCCACGGCAGGAGAAGTTCTGGAGGGCATGGCCACATGGGGGAGGTTGACCAGCCCTGGAGGAGCTGCACCTTGTCTTAGTTAGGTTCCCCTGAAGCAGATTCAGAGGCTAGGATCCACACACGCGAATCACTAAGGATGTGCTCCAGGGAGACCTAGCAGTTGGAGGGGAGCTGGGGCCAACAATCCTGTCTCCCTCACAGACTGGGATGTAAAATCCCAAAGGCACTTTCTACTCTTAGGTAGTAAAGCAGCCCCAGTTGCCCAAAACTCCCCCGAGGAAGAGCTCCAGACCCTGAGGGTTGAAAATACACTAGGGTGAGGGTGGAGGTGAGGATGGAGGTAAGGGGCAGGCAGGGAAAATGGGAAGAAGAGAGCTGAGGGACCAAACACCACAATTATCTGAAGAGAGGCTATATCCGTGTGGGGTCTGTCAGCAGCAATAAACAGAAAACCCAACCACAGCGGCTTAAACAACCTGGGTACTGATTATTTTACATAACAAGAAGTCTGAGGAATGTGGGTCCTAGGTTGGCTCAAAGACTCAGATTCTCTCCAGCTTTTTCACCTGACTACTACTTAACAACTTAATCCTTAAACTTGTTGCCTCATGATCATAAAGCAGCTGCCGTAGTCCCAGACATCACATGCAGATATGACAAGGCTCAGCAAAAGCGGGAATTGGAACATTCACCCTTTTGAGAGCATTCCGAGTAAACTTCTCTTCATGTTTCAAGGGCCAGGGTTATAGTCCTGCCCAGGGGTAAACCAACCGCTAAACACAAAAATGGAATTACCATAATTATTAAGTCTGGAGTCAGCTCTTGAGGCTTGGAGGGGCCCAGCATCCCCTACACTCAAGGAAGTCTGAGTTCCCTATTCTCGCAAAAAAAAAGAAAAAAATAAAAAAAAAACTGTTGCTCAATTAACAAGCAAGGAGAGGTCAAGCAATTTACCATCTGCTGCACACCAGCTGCCTATATGTCCAGCTTATGGGGCGACCACCTTGCTTCTGTGTATCCACACATGGTTATTAAGCACACATTCAACCCTGTCACTCCAACTCTGGACCCCGTGTCAGCCCTTCCCCCCACGACCAGCCATCCATGGTTCCTTCTCAACCGCCAATCACACAGGAATGTTGGGCACATGGGCAGCAGTCACCCAACCCTTTCACAGGAGCCCATAAAGAAAGAGGGGGCAGAAGGGTTTTCTGGTAGATTTCTCTTGAGCAGCACAAAGGGCTTCTGAAGGTCGTCCATCCGAGGATGGACTGGGAGCAGGCAGTGCCATGTTCCCCAGTCCCTTCCTCAGCTGGGCTTCCCAAGTCACAGGACTAGACAGGCTCACTGGCTCTCCATGGTCCCATAGGACCCTGAGACCAGAAACATGGAGGGTCAGTGTGTTCTCTGTGTCTTAGGCTCTCTTCACAGAGAGCAGAGGTTGCCCTAAGCACAGAGTGAGGGTACCACTGGGCCCTCCAGGGGGCTACCATCCCTAATGCTTCTGGGTAGTAATTAAGCCAAGGTGATGCTTCCCAGGGAGCTGTCTCCCCACAAGAAAGTGTAGAGTCACCAAGTGGTGAAAGGCAGTCTCATGGATGGTGAGCAGGGGAGGTCTCGGAGTGGGGTTTGGCCAGTGCAGGCTCCCTGTTCTAGGCCTCCCCAAGAGTTCATCCTCAGGCCCAGTGGAAGGAGCTGGGGAAGGGGATCCCAGCTTTCCTTAGGTGTGCACTGGGGCCTGGGGCTCTGGACTCCCCAGTGAGGCCCCCCAATCCTCCTCTACATGCTCACTGGCTCCAGAAGTCTGCTGGCAGCTTAGAGCAAGAGATAAAAAGCAAACCCTCTTTCCAGCATCTTGAGACTTGCAATGGTTCAGTGGGCCTGGGTGGCCAGCTCGTTGGGCTTACAGGGCTACCAGGGCTTGAGGCAACCTCCCTCACCCAGTTCAGATGCCCAGTTCTTCAGGAAACCGTCATTAAAAAAAAAAAAAAAAAAAAAAATTCTGCTTTGTGACTTGTCACTTGACCTTGAACTTACGGCACTATAAAGAAAGGCAGGGAGTTCAAGGTGAGAGACCTGTATTGAAGATTTCCTCCACAGCCCCCGTCATTCACTCCAGCATCTGCTCCCAGATCTCCTGGAATCCCACATCCCACAGTGGTGTTCGAGGTAAGGAAAATTAGATAACAGATAACAGATAAGAAGATTAAGGCCAGAAAAGAAAGGCAATTAAGTCTTATACCTAAGTCACTGGCTTATCCATTCAAACCAGATGACTTCAAAGTTATAATTTACCAGGATATGGTTATGTAGCCAAAAGCACAGCACTTTTCTTCAGGGTCTATCATCCTCCCTCTGATGTGGATCCTGCAAAAAAAGGCCAAGATCTGCACAGACAAGAAGCTTCAGTCAAGGGGGAGAAGGCGGATCCTGGTGGTCCCACATGTTCTCCTGCCTCACTCGTAGCACCCTCCAAGAACAGACGGGAGATGAACAGGGCCACTTGCAGCCATCTGCCCAGGTTGGGAAGGGGGACTCAGAAACCCTGCTGTCGGGGCCTTGGGGTACAGAACAAAGGAAGAAGCTGCCTAGCTCTCCACCCACGGGGCCAGAATTCTCCCAGGAGGCCTGCAGGAAGGAAGAGGGAGAGAGAGACAGACCCCCCAGGGCTACAGCTGCGGCCACAATGGGGGCATTGAAGTTGATATGGGCAGAAGATCGTAGGGGCAGAGAAGGAGGGAGGGGCCACCAGGAGAGCACCACACCAGAGGTTCCGATGTCCAAGGGGCTGCACTCTAGGGGAAGGGGCCTCCTGACCTTTAAGTCTGCCCCCAGTGCCATGAAGGAGGCCAGGCTGGAATGCAAACAGCCCCCCTGGGCTTTGACTCAGTCCTGCATCTCATTATCTGCCCTGCCCCCAGACCCATCAAACGCCCCTTGTTCTCAGATTCCCACCTCCCCCCAAGCCCTGCTGCCTTTCCCATCCTTGGCTGAACCATGTGCTGTAGGCACAGTGACAGTGGGAGAGGGACTGAATGGAGACCTCCACTCCCGGTGCCCCTCCTCTACAATCCATCCCTCCCCAGGCCCCTTCATCATTAGAGCCCCAGTTTGTCAACACCCCTGGGGGCTGGAAACAGGGTTCTTCTCCTTCTCTCCCTGGAGCAAGCCAGTAGCCCGAGAGGAGGTTCCTGGTCCACAGACAGGCATTATTGTGAGGCCACCATGGAGTTCCCATGAGTTCACATCAGGCTCTGCATCTAATTTGCTATGTGCCTCAGGCAGGTCCTCTCCCCCTAGAACATGCAGGTCTCTCTCTCTCGTACCCCATGGAGGCTGGAATGGGTAATCCCAGGACCAGGATTCACTTATTTCAGTTGATTACTAGCAGTTGGTTGAACAGATGCTCTGGCAGGAGCGGGTTTGTGTTTTTAACCTCCTGAGCATCCCTAAGATTCATCCACTTCTATCTTCACCCTCACTACCTTCATCCCAGATGTCACATCCTCCTCCCTGCCTGGACCACTGTAATATTCTCCAAGCTTCCCATTCTGACCCCCTCCAATTCATTCACTTAAAAAGAAAAGAAAAAAAAAAAAAAACAGCAAACCTGATTATATCACTCACCCTCATAAAAGTCCCTTTTAAAATTTCCCGTTATTTTTTTTTTAAATTTTTATTGAAGTGTAGTTGATTTACAATGTTAGTTTCAGGTGTACAACAAAGTGATTCAGTTATATATAAACATACATATACCTATTTTTTTCAGATTCTCTTCCATTATATGTTTTTACAAGAAATTGAATATAGTTCCCTGTGCCATACAGTAGGTCCTTGTTTATCTATTTTATATATAGCAATGTGTGTCTGTTAATCTCCAACCCCTAATTTATCCCTCCCTACCCTTTCCCTTTAAATTTCTCATTATCTTTAAGCTAAAGACCTGAAACCTTCCCAGGGCCCAGATGGCCCTACATGGCCTAGTACTACCACTTGGGTTTCTATTACATTCTTCACTTTCCTTCTTCCCTTCAGACAATAAAGTTCCCAAGGTCAGGAGCCATGCCTGATTTTGCTCTTTAAACTATTTCCAACTTGTGACTTCATCTTCAACCAATACTATTAAATGAATGAATGAGTATTAGCTCAAAGGAGGCGACTCTCTCTCTCTGGACAGTCCCCTTACCCACGGCATGCCCTGACAGTCTGATGCCCAAAGTTCCCTCAAAAGCTGAATTAGATCCCTCCCAGGTCCCTTCCAACTTTACACCGTCTTTGTTTCAAGAGATCTGACGTATGTTTACAAGACATACAAAACCCACTAAATGTGTGGGATTCAGCCACAGCCCCGCTGAATCAGTCCTTGTCACGATCTGCCCAGAACCAGGAGCCTCCTGAGAAACTCTGGAGTTATCTCTCTTCCAACCTTGAGATAACTGTCTTCCAGGGGCACACAGGTCCTCCAGGAAAGACTCTCAGAGAGGTTTCTCGGGAGAGGGTGTAGCTCAGTGATAGAGTGCATACTTAGCATACACGAGGTCCTGGTTTCAATCCCCAGTACCTCCATTAAATAAATAAATAAATCTAATTACCTCCCCACTAAACAAATACATTTTTTTAATTAAATAAAATTTTTTTTAATTTTTCAATCCAGGAAGACAGTCAGCAGCACAGATGTGCTGGAGGGCTCAGTAATTAATTGCCCCACCTCTGTAGGGTTGGTGTCTGCCAGAGGCTTCCTGCCCTGACCCTGCGCAGGGGTCATAGGCATCACCAGGCTGTCACAGTTCTTTCCTGGCCCTGGGGGAGAGAAGTTCTGTGGCTGAAATTTCAGGGCTATTATCAGATTGGCCAAGGCCATGGGGGTTCTGCCAGCACCAGCTCTGGGCTGGGGAGACGGACTAAGACTGACGATTCAAAGTCAGAGTCAGAAGATCCCACTGGTGAAGGGAAGGGGAGAAGGGTGGGGTCTGGAGGGGCACGGATGCGTTTCCCGAGCTCTTCATACATGGGAGAACGGACCTCTATAAAAAAGAATTCTCGACCTGGTCCTTGGTAAACATTCACTCAAATAATAAATCCACGAGCCAGCAGATCCGGCCTCATCTGGAAGCGAAGCGTGTGGTCTCGGGCAACCATTTTTCCCCTCTGAGATCCATTTCCCTCCTCAGACAGATGGGCAATGCTTCCCTTCCCCAGGGTTGCTGCAGAGATTAAGTGAGCCTCACACAGGGCTTGCGTACAAGGTTACTAAGACGTCTCCGTTCTCCTCCATCCCCGTCCTTTCTGGACACCGTTTACCCCTATACAAACAGGTCCACCAGACGAGATGCTCTGCTGGACCCTTTTCATCCTGCTGTTCACATGTCTGTAAGAAAGAGCCCGTGTCTGGTCAGGACCGCTTGCGGAAAGGGAGCCTGACATCGGTCCTTGTGGACACAGAAGAGTCTTTATTCCGGCAGACCGTTGATCCCTCGCTCTGACTAAGCCCATGGGTGCATGGGGAAGGGGAGGAGGGGCTGATAAAAAGAAAGGTCTTAAGGAATGCTGGGGACGGAAGAGAAGCCAAGCGTCTGGATTGTGTGACCCCAGGCTGCCGCGCTAGAATGACTCTCAAAACATTCTCCTTCATCAGGAAGTTGGAATGTGACTCACACTCCGCGCTCTCCCCGAGGGGTTTCTTTGGCGGGCAGGACTGCAGATTGTTCAGCTAATTAGCCAGCACGCTGGACTCAGCCTCAGTCCAGGGCAGGCCTCCCGCGCAGGGCGCCCCCAGGACTGATCGGCGGGGGCTGCTGCCCCCTGTAGTCAGGAGAGGGAACTGCGCGAGGGCAAGTGCCCAGGGTAAGGAAGGGAGGCGCCCAGTCTCTTAGCTGCAGCCAGGCGATGGATGGAGAATAAAAGGGCAAGTGACCCAGCGTTGTTCAGTTCACAAAGAACCTTCCACTGACCATGGCTGGGTTCTTAAAACAATCCTGTGAGTCCAGCGGAGCAAGACAGCACTATCATTGCTTTACATACAGAGACACTGAGGCTCAAACAGTGCGTGCAGTTTTCAAGGCTGCAGAGGGGGAGTGGGGAGGAAGCCAGGCAAGCAGGCTTTTCCCCGGGGTGCTACCGCCACTCCACCACATTGTCCGCTGGGGATATTATTAACTGCGCACTAGAGATTATGGGTAGATTGTGCGGATTCTTCGTGAGGTTTTTCCAAAGCTATCATTGGTCTAAGTTGGCTTATAAACAACCTGGAAACAATGGGGAGGGCCAGATGACCTGTAGGGTGAAGATAATTGCACTGAGCTCACACCATTATCTGTGGGGAGACTATAGCAAACCCACTTCCCAAAGGGGTTGGCCAGCCAGCTAACAGACATGGGCATCTGTGATCTAAAAAGAGGAGTAGGATGATGGACAGAAATGTTTATTTTTGTGTATTTATTTCCCACCATTTCTTGTATACCACCTTCCTCCAGTCTGCCTTCCTGGAAGGAGAATCAGGAGCAATGTAACAGGAACATAAGGGAATAAAATATTTCATATTCAGCTTTTAAAACTCCTAAACTAGGTCTCAAAACTCACATATTAGACAGTAGGGAGATAAGGCAAAGCTGTTGATTTGCAAGAGCCAAGTTGTGGTAAGAAAATGTGAGACTCTTAAGGGAACCCCTCGCCCCCTGCCCCACCGGAAGCAGGGATAACATTCTTCCCATAACAACAGATTAGACAGAAAAAAAGTGGTGGGCCTTGATCTGGGGAGAACAGATGACCATCAGCACTTGGACTAGGACTAGGAAGGAGTCCAGGCCTGGGGGACCAAAAAGAGAGAATGTCACAAAAGGTCAGGATTGAAAGACCCTTCCATTCAGCACCAGGGAGCCACTGAGTGGATGGACAGACGGTCACCCTGGGAGTGGCCTACACGTCACCTGTGTTGAAAAGCTAAGTGAGTTCTTGCTTCCATTGTTGAGAAGAGAGGTCCACCCAAGGGCAGCTCTCCCCATGCCACACGTGGAAGTGCATGCAGAAGGGATTCCCACCAACACATGAGGGCCTCTGAAGCAACCTACCCAGACGGTTCCATCTACCAAGCACCTTTTCCAACTCTCATAAGTTCCCTGGGACAAAGGCTGCCATCCCTGACACCCAGAGGGCCAGAGGTGGGGTGCCATGGACAGCCCCCAGAACCCTGAACTTTGTGGGACTGAACAGCTGTGACCCCCTTCCCTGCCACTTTACAATATTATCCACTTTATAATAACATTCTATCCATTCCACAACAGACTGGAAGTCACAATGGTTAGGTCCCAGTTTGCTCGTCTGTAAAATGAAATTCAGTGATTAGATGATGTCATGTTCAGCTTGCACTGTCCAGTACCTGCTACACCGACAGTCCAAGGAAAGAGCCCTGTCTGCAGCTATTCCAGGGGTCAGAAGCCTCGTTCAGACCACAGGAACTCAAATCCTAGTCCCAGGGGTTGACTAGACTTCAGGTAACAGGGGGAAACACAGAGGTCTGACCAGAGAAGGCTTGCACACCTCTCTGAGCTGTCCCTTCCCGGTGGCTGGAATGGAGAGGTGGTGGTAGGCTGCCCTGTGTTCCCTTTGTTTGCATTGTCTCAGGTGCCCTGGGCAGCATTCTGAAATAAAGTATAAATTCCAGCCAAATAGGTATTTCCTCAAACAAGAGCCCTGAGAATAAAAGACTGCAGAAGGCATGAACCACTCTTAACTGGGATAAAACTATCAAAGTGCCTGTACATACACTGGACTGGGTTATCCCTGGAAAAGGAAACATTAAAAGGAGTACTAGAACAAACCTAGAGCCAGCATAGTACTCAACAGTGAAAAACTCAAAAGCTTCCCACTAAAATCTGGGACAAGACAAGGCTGCCCACTATCACCACTCCTATTCAACATGTCTTTAAAGTCCTAGCCACAGCAATCAGGCAAGAAAGAGAAATAAAAGGGATCCAAATTGGAAAAGAACAGGTAAAAGTGTCACTATATGCCAATGACATGTTACTATATATAGAAAACCCTAAAAGGTACACACAAAAACTACTAGAACTGATTGAAGAATTCAGCAAGGTAGCAGGTGACAAGATGAACATTCAAAAATCAGTTGCATTTCTTTACACCAACGATGAATCAACAGAAAAAGAAAGTAAAGAAACAATCCCCTTTAAAATAGCACCCAAATTAATAAAATACCTAGGAATAAATCTAACCAAGGAGGTGAAAGAATTATACACAGAAAACTATAAACCACTGATGAAGGAAATTAAAGAAAACTTAAAAAAATGGAAAGATATTCCATGCTCCTGGATTGGAAGAATCAATATTGTTAAAATGGTCACCTGCCCAATGCAATCTACAGGTTTAATGCAATCCCTATCAAATTACCCAGGACATATTTCACAGAACTAGAACAAATCATAGTAAAATTTATATGGAACCACAAAAGACCTAGAATTGCCAACGCATTACTGAAGAAAGAGAAAGAGGCTGGAGGAATAACTCTCCCAGACTTCAGACAATACTATAGAGCATGGTATTGGTACAAAACAGACATATACACTAATGGAACAGAATAGAGAGCCCAGAAATGAACCCACAAACTTTTGGTCAACTAATCTTCGACAAAGAAGGCAAGAATTTACAATGGAATAAAGACAGTCTCTTCAGCAAATGGTGTTGGGAAAACTGGACAGCAGCATGTAAAGCAATGAAGCTAGAACACTCCCTTACACCATATACAAGAATAAACTCAAAATGGATCAAAGACTTAAACAGAAGACAAGATACAATAAACCTCCTAGAAGAAAACATAGGCAAAACATGATCTCACATACATCTCAAAAATGTTCTCCTAGGACAGTCTGCCCAAGCAATAGAAATAAAAGCAAGAATAAACAAATGGGACCTAATTAAACTTACAAGCTTCTACACAGCAAAGGAAACCATAAATAAAACAAAATGACAACCTACGGAATGGAAGAAAATTTTTGCAAGTGAAACCGACAAAGGCTTGATCTCCAGAATATACAAGCAGCTCATATGACTTAATAAGAAAAAAACAAACAACCCTAATCCAAAAATGGGCAAAAGACCTAAACAAGCAACTCTCCAAGGAAGAAATACAAATGATCAATAGGCACATGAAAAAATGCTCAATGTCACTAATTATCAGAGAAATGCAAATCAAAATTACAATGAGGTACCACCTCACACCAGTCAGAATGGCCAGCATTCAAAAGTGCACAAATGACAAAAGCTGGAGAGGCTGTGGAGAAAAGGGAACCCTCCTACACTGCTGGTGGGAATGCAGTTTGGTGCAGCCACTGTGGAAAACAGTATGGAGATTCCTCAAAAGACTAGGAATAGACTTACCGTATGACCCAGGAATCCCGCTCCTGGGCATATATCCAGAAGGAATCCTACTTCAGAATGACACCTGCACCCCAATGTTCATAGCAGCACTATTTACAATAGCCAAGACATGGAAACAGCCTAAATGTCCATCAACAGATGACTGGATAAAGAAGTAGTGGTATATTTATACAATGGAATACTATTCAGCCATAAAAACCGACAACATAATGCCATTTGCAGCAACATGGATGCTCCTGGAGAATGTCATTCTAAGTGAAGTAAGCCAGAAAGAGAAAGAAAAATACCACATGAGATCACTCATATGTGGAATCAAAAAAAAAAACATAAATACAAAACAGAAACAGACTCATAGACATAGAATACAAACTTGTGGTTGCCAATGGGAAGGGGTGTGGGAAGGGACAGACCGGGATTTCAAAATGTAGAATAGATAAACAAGATTATACTGTATAGCACAGGGAAATATACACAAGATCTTGTGGTAGCTCACAGTGAAAAGAAATGTGACAATAAATATATATATGTTCATATATAACTGAAAAATTGTGCTCTACACTGGAATTTGACACAACATTGCAAAATGACTATTACTCAATAAAAAATGTTAAAAAATTAAATTAAAAAAAAGAAGTACTAGAACTGGTGAGTCCAGGGCAGGTGACATTGAGGAGCTTTCCCCCAACTTGCCCTGGCAGCCCCTGTGTGATTGGGTATGTGTCACCCCAACCTATTTTTCCCTTCCCAACTGTGGGACCCCTGCTGGGTCAAGACAGGCTGACCAGGGCTGGAGCCTAGGATGGAAGGAAAGAAGAAAAGCAGGTGTTCATCTTGATGGCTGATCCCATGTCTGAGCAGGCAGCCCCCGCAGAGAGATGGTGAGATGCTGAGGGGACTGGAGAACGGGATGTCCAAAAGAAGAGCCTGCTGGTCACACTGGGTCCCTCTTCTACAGCCTTGGGGTGCCTGTCACCTCCATAAGGAGAGGAACACCCTACATTATAGGGGTTTACATCTATAGGGCATGCACAGGGCGTGCACCCCTTATCAGGCTTCTCACGGTGCCCTGGAAGAGGACCAAGCACTGCTGGGCGCTGGGTGGAAAATGGAAAGAGAATGAAGTGAGCAGGCGTCTGTGTCCTGCCAAGGATGCCAAGTCCGCTTAATGTTCACACATGCTCCTCCACTAACCCTCAGCACGCCCCTGCGACGCAGGTTTTTCAGATAAGCAAACAAAGGCTTGGAGCCAGTTCTAACACACGGGCAATTCAGGAAGACACCTCTGAGCTCATTAAGAGGAAAAGCTGTTGAGATGAGATTCTGTGATTCCATTTGTTGTCTCTGACGCTGTGTATGTGTGTGTGTGCAAGCACATGCGTGTGTCTGCCTGATTACTAAATGCCAGTAAAATCACAAAACACAGAGGCTTTATTTCTCAACTTACTCCCTCAGGGAATGTTGCCTCCATTAAAACGTTAAAGAACAAATGAAGCAGCAGAAAGAACTGGTTTTGGCAGGAGGGTAACCAGTGTGTTCACATTTTTAACTTCCAGCCTTTGGCACAGTTGGCAGTTGCCTTTCCTGAGTTTGCACACGCACGCGCACAAACACTCACACACACTCACACCCAGTGCTCAGGGCACTGTTCTAGGCTACATCTGGCCCTGTCTTAGGCACATTCTTTCCTACAGAACATACTTGCCCTCTCTCCAGGCCAGTTATCTTTTACGATTAAGGAATGCTTTGAAAGCCCTCAGATTCTGCAGATGGACCTTTAAAGAGCGCTGCCCTCAGGATGAGCTTCAGAGCACCTGGATAAAAAAGTTCACAGAGGCATCTGCGGAGAAGCATGGCGCCGGACGCATCCTCTAGAGCCAGGTCCCAGGGGCCCCAGCCGTCCAGCTCCCCAGCTGTGTGACCTGAGGCAGGTGCATTACTGTCTCTGAACCTGTTTCCTTGTTTTTAGCCAGAGGGAATACTAACAGCACCTGCTTCCTAGAGTTAGTGTAGGGATTAAATACAACAGAACAGGATTTAGAACAGCATCCTTCCCATAGTAAGGCAGGCACTCCAGACCTTCCTCCTGAAGGCTCAGACCCCCAGGCCCTGCAAGCCAGCGGTGGGTTTAGGTCTTCCTGCCCACCAGTAGCCACATCCCAGATTGAACCTGGAGCCTTTAGTTTCTTGGGCCTTTCGTGTCTGTGTAGTTGAGCCCCTGGGAGCTGGTTCCTTTGTAGTTTTTTCAGTGAAGCCTCCCTGTTGGGCCTGTGAAACTTGCCTTTGGACCCCTGCTGGTCTGACTCCACACCTGCCCTGTTCAAGGGTCTGTCCACCCCATTACCACCCTGTCTGGGAGCTGTTTCTACAAGACAGATCCTCCCAGAACTGCACTGTTACCATCCCCCAAACTAGGAGTACAAATCCTGTTCAGAGGCACCTGTGGCCCCATGCCACCCGCTAGATGGAAAAAGAAGCCAGAGCAAGCTCCTGAAACAGTTCAGAGACTAAGTAAACCACACCATTCAAATTCCACTGGACACAGTTTTACAAACAGTGGCCCCTGCATTTATCCAGAGAGAACTCTAATCTGAAAAGATACATGCACCCCATTGTTCATACCAGCACTATATACGATAGCAAAGACATGGAAACAACTTAAATGTCCATCAACAGATGACTGGATAAAGAACTTCTGGTATATTTATACAATGGAATACTATTCAGCCATTAAAAAGAATAATGCCATTTGCAGCAACATGGATGGACCTGGAGATCATCATTCTAAGTGAAGTAAGCCAGAAAGAGAAAGAAAAATACCATATGATATCACTCACATGTGGAATCTAAAAAAGAAAAGAGAGGACACTAAAGAACTCCCCTACAAAACAGAAACAGATTGCAGACATAGTAAACTAACTTATAGTTACTGAGGGGAAAGGGGGTGGGAAGGGATAAATTTGGGAGTTTGAGATTTGCAAATGTTAACCACTATATATAAAAATAGATAAAAACAAATTTCTTCTGTATAACACAGGGAACTATATTCAGTATCTTGTAAAAGCCTTTAATGAAAAAGAACATGAAAACAAACGTGTGTGTGTGTATGCATGACTGGGATATTGTGCTGTACACCAGAAATTGACACATTATAGCTGACTATACTTCAATTTTTTTAAAAAATGTTAAAAAAAAAAAAAAAAGAAGAGGAAGAAAGAAAGAAAGGAAGAGTGGCTCCTGAAGAAAAGCAAATTCTCACTGGGCCAAAAGGGGAAAAATGATCCCACCCACCTCATATGCCTCATGCACATGGACCATTTGAACATGTTGAATAACTTGATAAGCTGTGAGAGCTGAACGGCCCCACAGGACGTGCTGTGGGCCTCACCCTGGTGGTCCTGCCTCGGCACATGTGACTGTCAGTCCCGGTGACACCTTAAAACTAGTGCAACTTTTTTTAAACATGAGCATATTTCTATTCTGCTTTTCTTTTCCTTTTCTTCTCTCTCTCTCTCTTTTTTTTTTTTTTTTTTTTTAGTGGAGGTACTGGGGATTGAAGCCGGGGCCACATGCATGCTAAGCATTCTCTACCAGTGAGCTATACCCTCCCCGCTCTGCTCTGCTTTTATAATCCTTTAATGACTTTCAATTTTTTTCAATATATAACAAAATATCACTAGCGAAAATAATAATGACCAGACATCATTGAAACCTGCATGCCTAGTACTGTGCTAAGAACCGTACCTATGTCTGCTGTTTCATGATACACATTGGGCAGGCAGTATTGTCATCCCACTCTACAGAGGAGGAAGCCGAGACCTGGAGATAAGTACATAGCCAGGAAGTGACAAAGGACACGAGCCCAGTTCCTTCTCCAAAGCTGATTTTTCTGGATTGCTGGTTGTCATCAGCATCTCCTTGTTTCTGGTACTCTGTCCTCTGCTGCTCAGAGATACACCTGGAGCCACAGAGTCATTGTCTCACCTGGATCCCGGTTAGATTCCATCTGTGAGCCCCGGCACTGGGATCTGGAGAGCCAACGTGAAGAAACAGTGTGTGTCTCATTCCTCAGCTGTGTCACCAATGGGCTCTCACTGGCTTCCCAGGGCTTTTCCAGAGAATCACCCTCTGGGTGCTGCAGGTAAGTGACATCCATAGGCAGGCAGCTCTCAGTTCTCCAGGGGTCCTGACAGCATCTGCTTTGGCATCGCAGACCTCAGGGTCCCAACATCCACTCCCCGAGGCTCTTGACTGTTGTAAAAGCCCCCAGTTGCCCCAGAGTAAATCTCTCTCTATTCAAAATACCTCGTGTGGTTCTGCTTGCCTGCAAAACCCTGAGCAAAGCCCCTCAGCAAAACTCACAGGGTCCTAGGCACCCTTGGCTCAGGGAGTGGTCCACGTTCCTTTGGGCATAGGCTCTGCAGATGTCTGTGCACACCAGGCTCCTCCCAGCCTGCCACCTGACTCTGTGCTTCCACCTCCAGCAAGTATTTTTGGACCCCAGAACCCGGGTAGGCATCCTGGTTTCACATGCCCTGTACCCTGTACGTCAATCTTTGATGTCAAGCTCTAGAAACACAGCAATAATGTCTGTTTTGCACACCGTTGTACCAGCACAGGGTCTGTAAATATATTGTGCATTCATGAATAAATAAATGTTGAAAAGGCTTTGAGGTCTCGATGCCATGGTATAGGGAAAGAGAACATATGTTTCTTAAATCCATTGTTTGGTTAAGAATGCACATTGGCACTGGCTGAGCTGGGTGGTGAACCCACCAGGAGCCCAGGTCCAGGAGGGGTGAGCACGCACGCATGGGAATCTGCTGGTCTCTGTGCAGCTGCATTCTGTTAAGTCTTCTTGTGACTTCTACCTACCCTTGCCCCTCTAGAGCCTGTATTTGTGCCTGGAGAAAAGGCAGTGACGGGAGGGAGTCCACTCCCAGATGGCAGAAAGGCTGCCTCTGCACTCAGCAGATGGCTTATTTAAGTTCCAGAACCTTCAACAAGAGGAACCGACTGATATCAGTTCCTTGAACAGTCTACATAAAGAGTGAGTTTATGGCACTTAACTATTTTTGTATATTTCATCAAGGTCTAGAAGAGCACTTAAAAAAAAAAAGCACAGTAACTGTCTCACCTTGTCATCACCGCTGTGAGGCGGGGGACGGGGGGGGGCGAGAACCACTGACCGCCAAGCCCAGTTGAGGCTGTCACTAGACTTCAGCTTGTGAAAGTCTGTAAACATGTTTTTAAACTCCATACCATTTTGTATATGTTACACTGGAGAGACAGGAAATCCAGCTTTTCCACACCATGTGTCATCTGTGGCTGGCTGAGTGCAGCTGCCTCTCAGCCCAGCCCCCTTGCCCAGGGGCTCTGTAACCTGCTGCCCTCAAGGGAGTGGTTCTGGGACTTCGTCTCAGCCCACTATCCAGGAAGCAAAGTCATGGGGCAACAAAGCTTGAAGCTAAGAAGTCACCAGGAGTGGACAGAAAAGCAGTGACAGGGTAGGAGCCAAGGACAAAATCAAGTGAAAAAAGCCACAGGAAAAAAAGCCACCGTGTTTCTCCAAACAACACTGGACCTCTGCTGCCCCCTAGCAGACACTGGCGGAAGCACACCTTCTGCTGCGGGAGCCCAGAAGCCGGGACAGAAGCTGGACAGCACTCAGACACTGCCGCTTTGTAGGGGGCCACCTTGGGAAGTTACTTAAAACGGACAAGCAAAAGTTTTCTCAACTGTGGGAGTATAACTGTCCTTTCCTGTAAGATTTTTTTTTTATTTAATCAGTCTTTCTAGGGGGAAGGGAGGTATCTAGATTTTTACTTTATTTAAACGGAGGTATGGGGGATTGAACCCAGGACCTCATGCATACTAAGCATGGCACTCTACCACTGAGCTATACCCTTCCCCATTACCTTGTCGACTGTTAAGAGGTTTAAATGCCCAAGATGGGGTAACAGTGTAATGGAGCTGGACCCTATGGGGCCTTCCCAGGACAGGCCTCCTCCCTCATACCCTCTGCTGTAGCTCCTCCCTGACGTATCTGATAGTAATACTTGAGGCACACTTCCTGAATTGTTTTGCAGATGCTAAAACCCCCACAAAAAGGAAGAAATTAACTACTTGATAACCATGAGCAGGTAGCCCTCCGACCTACTGGCACCCAAGGATTGATCATGCTAACCCCTGTAACACCACCCTGTTCCTGTTAGTGGGTAGAGTTAACTCCAAATTGGAAAGTTCACCAAACACGTGGGCAAGTCCCCGGAGAGATGTGAGTCCTTGCCCACTGACTGAGAAAGAATTCTCAACAGAGCAAAGGGACAAAATGAAAAGGAAAGCTGCTTTACTGCTCAGAGAGAAGAGGAAAAAAAAAAAAAAAAAAAAACAACTCATGCTGGGAGCCGTCAGCCAGGTAGCCAGTAGAGACACCTCCAGCCCCTGATCCGGCCTCGAGGTCTTTCATTGGAAGACTCTGTAATTGTTACCTTCACTGGGGCGTTGTCAATCATTTTCTATTACTGGCTCTTTCCTCCCTTGGGGCTCAGCCCTAAAACAGAAACTTTGACAGGAGGAAGAGAAGAAAGAAAGAGATACTGGGGGATGTTGTGATCAGTGCAGCAATTGTGGGACATAAGACATCTTGTTGGATTGATACGTCCTTGGAACCAAGGAGCCAGTTGCGGGATAAGAGAAAACGTCCTGTTTTTCAACAGCCTGGCACTTTCTTCCCCTTGTTGATAGCCAGCCAGGATCAGTAAGCCTGCCTAATCACCTTTCTCATTCCCTCACCATCAACCAGAGACTTGTGCACGAGCTGATCGCATACCCTGGGACTCCCCTCCCTCACCTTGCCTTTAAAAATGCTTTCCTGAAACCCATCCGAGAGTTCTGGTGTTTTGAGAACCAGCTGCCCTAGTTTCCTTGCTTGGCACCCTGCGATAAATGCTGCACTTTTCAGAGGATGAGTATAGCTCAGAAGGGTGGGTATAGCTCAGTGGCAGAGCACATGCCTAGCATTCACAGTGTCCTGGGTTCAATCCCCAGTACCTCCATTTAAAAAAAAAAAAAAGCTGCACTTTCCTTTACCACAACTGGTGTCAGTAGATTGGCTTTACTGTGTGTGGGCAAGGGAACCAAGTCTGGTCCCATAACAACAAGGATCGGATGTATTCTCCCACATGAAAGAATGGAGGGGAAGGTGGGTATGGACAGACTATCTGAAATAACAGTTTTTAAGACTTGACACATGGACATGAAGGATAGTGATTCCTCAGAGTCAGGAAACAGATGATCCCTCTCACTGCCCATCTCAATGCACAGAATTTCTAGGCCACATCACAGAGAGGGGACCCTGGGCAGCTCGCAGACTCCAAGCTGAGGAGACAAAGCTGAGAGTCCAAAAAAACCAAGGCAGGTGCAGAGTCCCTGAGGGAAGAGGGAGCTGCACAGACAGACAACCCCAGGGAACTGCAAAGTATCCAGCAGAGTACTGGTCAGCACAGGTGTGTGCAGAAATTATCAGAGCCCAGGAAAGAAGCCCCAACAGGATCAGACAGAAGAACACCCAGCACCCACACAGAGCCAGAATAGTGTCTCTTCCCACCTGCCAGACTGAAAACCTCACAAACCATTGTTACCAAGTCCAAACTCATTCTGCTCACTGTACGACAAGCCAGTAAATCGGGAGACGAAGTGTTGGGCAAGGAATAACAACTTTATTTGGAAAGCTGGCAGACCAAGAAAATGGCAGACTAGTGTCCTAGAGAACCATCTTCCCAAGTCAGAATTCAGGCCCCTTTTATACTACAAAGGGGAGGGGGTGTGGTTGGTTGTTGTGAAATTCTTGATGTTGGAATCCTTTGTTCTTGCAGCTGTCCATGTAGGTCAGGTCATGGTGTTCCTGCAAACCAGACAAATGTTATTTTCTGTTCTGCAACTTTTTATCTTTATATGCATACCCTTAAAGGTCAGAGCCTTGAGAATGGGCAGTCTTGTCCATTTCAGGCTCTAGGCAACATTCTTTTTATGAAAGAGAACCGTCACGACTAAGCACAGGAGCCAGAGCACAGAGTTAGAGCTAAAGGAACAGAGCTAATATGGAGTCAAATTTGTTCTTGTCTATTACACCATGAGGCCTTAGGTAGAGTTTTGCTTCAGCAGTGGGGAATAATTAACCGTAGAATAAATGTAGCTCTAAATGCCCCTCAGAAAGTTTAAAGGCCTGATCTGAAAGGATCGGTTTCTTAGTAACTTAATTGTGTCCCAGACAAAGCTCAAAAATAGATCCAGCACACAAGAAAAAAAAAGTAACAATGTCTAGCATCCAATAAAAAATGAGCACACATGCAAAGAGGCAGGGAAAATGACCCAAAATGGGAAGAAAACTCTATCAGTGGATGGAGCGCCAAAACATGACATATCAAACTTGACGGGTTGTAGACAAAGCAGTACTTGGAGGGAAACTGATAGCACAAGACTAGGTTAGGAAAGAAGAATCCCTCAAATCTGTGATCTCAGCTTCCACCTTAAAAAAAAATAGAAAAGAAGAGCAAATTAAGCTCAAAGTAAACAGAGAAAAGGAAATGTTCAGGGCATAAAATCAATGGAATAGAAACTAGAAAAACAAGAGAGAAACATCAGTGAAATTAAAAGCTGTATGGCTATATGGTCTTCTTTTTTTTTTTTTTTTTTTGGAAGATCAATAAAATTGATAAACCTCTAGTTAGATTGATCACCAAAAGAAGAGAAGATTCAAATTACTAATATCAGGAATGGGATTTATGACATAATCATAGACTCAACAGATGTTACAAATAAAATAAGAAAATAGTGTGAAAATTCTGAGGCCAGTATATTCAACAAGTTAGATAATGGGCAAATTCCTTGAAAGATAGTATCAACTCTCACTCAAGAGTAAACAGATGACATGAAAGAACTTGTGTGTATTTTTTTTAATTGATTTTTACTTTAAAATCTTCCCACAATGAAAACTCCAGTTTTTTTTTATGGGAAGATGGCTTTATTACCTAATAAAAGTCCAGATGGCTTTATTACCTAATATTTAAGGAAAAACTAGTACCAGGTCCAGATGGCTTTATTACTTAATATTTAAGGAAAAACTAATACCAATTATATATAAACTCTTCCAGAAAATTGTAAAGGAGGAAATACTTCTCAACCCATTCTAAGAAGTCAGCATTATCCTGAGAACAAACCAGACGCATTACAGAAAAAGAAAACTGTAGGCCAAAAATGTTCCTATAGAGATGAAAGCAAAAAATAAGAAAAAAGAATTTTTAAGTCAAACAAAATTTTAGCAAATCACATCTAACAACATAACAATATAATCCATCATGACCAAGTGAGTTGTATTCCAGGAATGCAAGATTAGTTTATGATTTGAAAAACATCAATCAATGTAATTTGCCATATTTGTAAATTTAATAAAGAAAAATCATAATAAAGTTTTTTTTAATTATACTTAAAACATTTTCAAAAGCCCAACATCCATTCCTCAGAATAACTCTCAGAAAACCAGCAATAGAAGGAATTTCCTCAATCTGATAAAACACCTCTATGATAAACCTATTCTTCATAGTACAATTAGTGGTAGAAGACTAAATGTTCTCCCCCTAAGATCAAGATCAAGACAAGGATGTCCAGTCTTACAGCTGCTACTCAACATTTTTCTGGAGGTTCTCGTAAATGCAACAAGGCAAAAGAAAGAATTAAAAGGCATAAAGGGCATTACATTACAATAAATCCAGGATTAACCAGAGAACAGTTACCAAAACTCCCAGCTGACAGTAATATCTTTCCAGTGTACCTCCACTTTTAGAAGTAACAAGCTGAAATAAAAATAGCTACCATTCATTGAATACCTGCTATAAGCCTGGCATAAATTGGCACTATGGATATGTGACCTAGAAGCTTTATTAAAGCCATAAAAAGAAAAAAAAAAATCTTAGTAACCCTGTTTCACTGATAAGGAAAATGTGACTCACGTGTGTTAAGTGACTTGCCTGGGGTCATTTAGTGGGTAGTAACAGTGGGGTTCCAATTCAGATGCATCTGCTTTTAAATTGCTCACTGAAAGCTAGAATTTTTTTCAATAAAGCTTCCCCAGAATGACCCAAAATCAGTTTCTGCCAAATCAGGTATACTTACAAAATTTGAAGCTCCTAGTTAATATTTTAAGTCCTGGGTTGCTATTAAGTTTCATGCATATACTAACTCCTGCCTAATAAAAGTAGTTGTCTGGAGTCTTGTACGAAGGTCCATTGTGCAGCTGAGTTTGAACAAGTGAGAATGATTGCAGACTGGATTCTAATGCTGTTTGTATGTGCTGGGATTCTCCAGAGAAACAGGGCCAATAGGATGGACAGATAAATAAAGAGAAAGAGAAACAGGAAGAGAAGAGAAGGAGGAGGGGGATGGAAGGGAAGGAGAGGAGAGGAGGGAAGAGAAGAAATTTTCAAGGAATTGGTTCACATGATCATGGGTGTTGGCAAGTTTGAAATTTACAAGGCAGGCTGGCAAACTAGAAGTTCAGGCAAGAGTCATGCAGTCCTGAGTTCCAGGACAGTCCAGAGGCAGAATTCCTTCCTCTCCTGGGGACCTCAGTCTTTTCTCTTAAGCCCTTCACCTGATTAGATGAGGCCCACACATTATGAAGAGTAATCTGATCTAGCCAAAGTCTACTGATTTAAATCTAAAAATTACTTTCCCATAATGAACTAACCTGCAAAACAGAAACAGGCTCACAGACATAGTAAACAGTCTTATGGTTACTCAGGGGAAAGGGGGTGGGAAGGGATAAGCTGGGAGTTCGAGATTTGCAAATATTAACTACTTATATAAAAATAGATAAAAAACAAATTTCTTCTATATAGCACAAAGAACTATATTCAATATCCTGTAGTAACCTTTAATGAAAAAGAATATGGATACAAATATATGTATGTGTATATATATATATACATATATATGTGGGTGTGTGTGTATATATATATATGACTGAAACATTATATTGTACACCAGAAATTGACACATTGTAAATGATTCTACTTCAATTAAAAAAATTAAATGACCTTCCCAGCACATCTAGACTGGTTTTTGACCAAACAACTAAGCACCATGGCTTAGCTAAGTTGACACGTAAAATTAGCCATCACAGTCATAGATCAGAAAGATAGTATTCTGTACAGCAGTGAATCTCCAACATGAGCATGTTTGGGAGTCTGCTGCAGGGCTTGTGAAAACACAGACCTAATAACTCTTCCACCCAAGTTTTACGTATCTTGATTCAGTTCAGTACAGACATTCTGACAATTAGTGCTGTTGGGGGCGGTGGTGAGGGGCTGCTCCCTAAGGAGGCAAGTTCCCCATGAGTCAGGGGAGTACAGGCTGGAGGACGCTTAGTGGAAATTTCAAGAGAGAATTCAGAGAGCAGATAGGATACGTCCACTACTCCCACGCTGTGAAGTTCCAGGAATGCCTAAATTCCAGCCCAAATCCCTGGGATGAAGCTTAAAAGGAAGAAACAAACTTTAAAAAAATATAAGAAGGTGCCATTGTTATTATAATTATTATGGATATCCATTATTAAATAGTACCAATCATGCTCATGCATCTTCTGTACAGAAATCCAAAACCATGTCATTAAAGCTGTTTCAGGGTCTCAGTAACTAAGTAAGTAACTGAATGGATGAACAAACTAACAAATAAATAAAGTCTACACCTTTAGCAAAACTGTTCCAATTTGGATTAATCTGGAACTGAATGTCACATTTAATTCTGCCAAGCCCTGGCAGGGCCCCCAGGCAAGGAATGGTTTGCATTCCATCAAGAAAAGCAGCTTTGGGTGCTAAGGAACCAGGAGGCTTAGTGGGGCCCTACTAGGGTGGCTAGAAGGTACTGTTCCTCTGGATGGGCTCATGAATGAGTGATAAGGCAGTTCCCCACCCCCACTCACATCCCTCAGCCAATGTTACTACTAGAAACACCACCAGCTTCTGCAGCAAAACAAAACTACATTTATTCCTGTGCAGCTGTAACTCCCACTGTACCATGCATGACCCAAAGATCAACTCTAGGACTCAGCTCCTGCTTTCTGAGAATGAGCAGACATAGCCTTCAACTTGGAGCCAGAAGACCTGAGTTTCATACCAGGCTCAGCCCTCGGAGGACTCCGTAATTTGGGCAAGTCAGATCACCCCTCTGAACCTTTGTTTCCTCCTGGGTAAACAAGGCTGAAATTCCTGTCCCTGTGTGCCCTGCAGAGGGCCTTCACAATGGGTTACTAAGATGCAGCTTCTCACACTGTTCAATATCTATAGGACACGCGGTCCAAAGAAAGCACTGGACCCAGCTTACATGGGTCTGGTAATATGTGTCACAAGAGGGCCGTGATGTCAAGGACTGCAGTGAATCACTCCCGAAGATTTTGTGGCTATGTTTTGTGTTCCTGTATGCTGGCTCT